>NC_054878.1:9857307-10157307 GCF_018320785.1 Cheilinus undulatus
TCACTTACAGGTTTGGCATATATACTACAACGTTTTCAGTCATTTTCATTGGTTCCGTGCTTACGCGGACATTTCCTGAAATGATCCTGTGTTACTGAGAACTTTTTCAAAAAGAAACAGATATATGTTTTTTTGGTCTCTGTGTGGACAAGGCCTCAGACTGTGAGACACAAGATTCTCTGGTCTGATGAAACCCCAATTAAACTATTTGGCCTCAATTTAAATGTTATGTCTGGAGGAAACCAGGCACCACTCATCACTTGCCTAATACCATCCTAAGAGTGAAGCATGGTGGTGGCAGCATCATGCTATGGGGATGTTTTTCAGCAGCAGGGACTGGGAGACTGGTCAGGGTTAGGGAAAGCTGAATGGAGCAAAATACAGAAATATCTTCAATAGAAACCCGTTCCACAGCTCTCAGGACATCAGACTTGGCTGAAGGTTCACCTTCCAACATGACAGTGGCCAAACAAGACAACACAGGTGTGGCTTGGGGTCAGCGCTATGAATGTTATGCCCAGCAAGATCACTGACTTGAACCCTATCCAACTTCTCTGGAGACCTGAAAATGTCTGTCCACCGACAATCCCCATTCGGCCTGACTGAGCTTGAGAGGACTGCAAAAATATCTAAAATTCTGTTTTTACTTTGTCATGATGGGGTACTGAGAGTAGATTCATGAAAGAAAATGCATTTAATTGACTGACTCTAAAAACTTCCTGAAGACACTGTATATCCAAACTATGGCCAAGGGCGGCATTTGGCCCCCGGGCCATAGTTTGGACGCCACTGATTGGCCCGTGGCAGATTCTAAATGTTTGATGAAATATGGCCCACATGTAAACATGATGCTTGGTTTCAGGACAAGGCAGGTCTACCATGTTAATTCTGTAAACAAACATTTTGACAAGAAGAATTTACTGATTTGCATTTTTGTGACTGTAAATGGAAAATTTATTGGCAACCAAAATAATAATATTTTGATTTATTATGCCCTGGTGGATTACAAAGGCCAATAGCAGTACCAATGGTGTTTTCGGGGCAGAACCAGTAGTAGCCAGGGCCTACCAGGGCCATTTAAGCATACCCAATCACTACGCATATCTTAACCATTATAAGATTGGTTTTTACTAACTGCATTATCCTCAAAGTGAGGCATATGAAAGTGGCCCCACCATCCTTATATATTTTTTAATGCGGCCCTCTGTGGAAAAAGTTTGGACACCCCTGGAACACACAAACTTCATACTACCCCAGGCCAAAAACAATGAGCACACCCTGGAAGATGACCTCAACTGAGACATTATTTATAAAACAGAGTACTAGTGATACCATATGAATGAAGCCATATGATACATGTGGAGTAGTTATAAATAATTCCTTTATTAAGAAAAGCAGAGCGTACATTTTTTATTGAGATGTCACTTTTTCAGTAGAAAAGAAACATCAGAGCCAATGCTGCACTGAGACGTGAGTTAACCATGAATGCATTCCCTCTGATAATTCTGACCTACGCATGCTCTTTCCTCCTGAGCAGTTTCTTAAAGGCCAGCTTGAAGTCATCGTTGAAGCTGGTGTACAGCAGGGGGTTAATGAGAGAGTTGATGTAACCAAGCCACGTGAGGAGATCTGAGAGGTGCTGAGACGGCTGTAACACCTGCAGACCCACCAGCAGCTCCTTTAAGAAGAACGGCAGCCAGCAGACGATGAACGCTCCCAGAATCAGGCCCAGGATCCGAGCTGCTTTTCTCTCTCGTGTGGTGCAGATCTGATTCTTCTCATCCTGCCCGTCCACGTCCGTCTCAAAAGACGGGACACGGATGGAGGTGTTGAGTTTCTCAGAAGCCAGGGTGGGGTCTGAGTTGGACAGATCTGACACGCAGAAAGTATGTGAGACCCTGCAGTGGTCCATAGAGTTCTGGCTGCCCATGCTGCGGCTGCTCAAGTGCCGAGAGGAGCCACGTTTCTGGTACAGAGTCTTGGCAGCATTGTAAATCCTGTAGTAGAGGATGAGAATGACGATCATGGGGATGTAAAACGCCCCTAAGGTGGAGTAGATGGTGTATCCCAGATGGTCGTGCTCGATGATGCACTGCTGGAGGCCGTCTGTGCTCGACCTCTGCCTCCAGAATAATGGAGGGATGGAAATAAAGATGGAGATAATCCAGACAATTCCCACCATGATGCCGATGCGGCGCGCTGACCTTTTACGGGCATACTCGATGGCTTTAGTGATGGCCCAGTATCGGTCCAAGGCGATGACGCAGAGGTGCAGGATGGAGCACGTGCAGCACGTCATGTCGATGCTCAGCCACATCTCACACACCACCTGGCCCAGCGACCATGTCTCCATGGTGATGTACAGGATGCTGATGGGCATCACCAGCAGCGCCACCAGGAAGTCAGTGATAGCGAGGGAGCAGATGAGGTAGTTGGCAGGCAGGTGGAGCTTCTTGGTGGTGCAGATGGCGAGGATGACGGCACCGTTGATGAGAGCAGTGAGGAGGGTGAGGAGGCAGAGAATAAAGACCACCACTGCCATCCCGTCTGTGAACCGTACCACTTGTAGGGTGTCTGCAGGGGATTCGGTACAGTTCGTGATGTTTGGTGGTTCAGAGGTAATCCTCTCTGAGTCCATGTCCATCATGTGACCAGGCTCCTCTGTCCCTGGAGTCACTGCCAGGGAGACGCTGTTCTCACAGGTCAGAGGTCGATCTGAAACGACAAGGCAGAAAATAAAGCATAAGAGACAGAGCACTTACCAATGCATGCCGTTTCACAATTTAAGTAGACTCATCATCCAATCAAAGCTCAGCCCAAATTCGACAAATATCTGGAGTTCAAGATTATGTCCTCTTTTTCACTTTAGACTGGGTGCAGGTTTTGCTACATGCTGATGTGCAGGACATGAATGTATCACGTGAATCTCTCACACAGGCAGTCTGAAGGCCCTGACTTGTTAACATGCAAACCGAAATGAAAATCAAATTGTGTTGCTGCCAAGATGTGCCTCTCACACGACCCATATGAAAGGGCTTTTCTCTTTCAACAGGCATGGCATGGCAGGACAGCATCTTTGATGATCACCTGTTTGGGAGTGGCTGAGTTTTTTGACACATGCAGCAGCCACGTGTGTCTGTCACGGTTTTCATACCAGGCACATGTGCACTGTATGTTAGCTGCATCTCCCTACTGTCACCAGCCTGCCTTTCTTCAAAAGTTTTACCTCGAGGAATCCCTCTCCAAGAACTTATTTCATTGCATAGTTTAGTTGAAATGGGAAGATTTCAGAATAAAAGCATTATGTACAAACAAAGGGAGTTTCTCAGATATACTAAACTTGGCATTTATTTTGAAAAGCACAAACCAGAAGTGTACTGGTGGGGCTACAGAAATCTTCACCAGAAGTGGAAGTTCAGAGATCAACTTTATACGGCCAACATGTTTCATCAGGGCTTTCATCAGGGTCATTAAGACACACATTGCAAACATAATCAGGACATACATATCTGCTTAAGTAAGACTCTCAATTTAAACTTTGCCATTTTTTTTTTTTGCCTAGAAATGCTTACTGTTACGGCCGGCCCTAAAGCTGAGGACAAACAACGGGAGGTAACATGGAGTTACTTGCGACAAAATATACATTTATTTACAACAAATATTAATTGCTACAATAATAACAATGAAGAGTCTGGTGTTGCAAAGAAAGCTAAGATAATAGAACTGTGGTGGGGAGCAGGGTCTTTCAGCCTCTATCTTCCACCAAAGACATGCTGTTATGGGGATGAGAACACCGAACCCAGGTGTTCTCAGTCCATCTCCTGACCCTGATCAACTGCCAGACCACACCCACTGGTACCCGAAAACACACAAACAAACCAGCCAACAGGCAAACAGCAGGGTCATCACTCTATGGCTCACATAAAATAAGGGGAAGTATTCTATTCTCTGTTCAGATGAAAGACATAGCGTTTCACAGTCTGAAAGCCATGACTGATAGGTAGCCTATGCTTATTATCATGTATTTTCCAGTGAAAAAGTAACCTGTAGAGCATTTGATCATGTTTACTGGAATTGCACCCTGGAGAGCACTTGCCACATTTTGTCCACTGGTAAGGCACCCTCTACCATGTTTTGTCCCTATGAATTGTAGAGTACTTTAAGAATTGTGTCCAAGGTGAGGCACTCTGAAAGGCACCTTACCATGTTTTGTCCACTCGTATGGCACTCTTGAGAACACTTGATCATGTTTTGCATACTTAAAAAAGCACCCTGGGGGCACTTTTTCATGTTTTACCCTCTGGCTAGGCAACCAGAGGGCACTTTATCATGTTTTGCCCACTGGTATGGTTCCTTTGAAGGCACCTAATCATGTTTAATCTATTGGTAAGCCAACCAAGAAGGCACTTTATCATGTTTTGACCCTTGGTATGGCACCCTTTAGAGCACTTCATCATGTTTTGCATACTTAAAAAGGCACCCTTGAGGGCACTTTATCATGTTTCTATCACTGGCTTGGCAACCAAGGCACTTTATTGTGCTCTTTCCACTGGTAAGACAGCCTGAAGGGCACTTTATCATGTTTTACTCACTAGAATTGCAACCAGGGAGGCACTTTATCATGTTTTGTCCACTGGTAATAATACTCGGAGGGCCCTTTATTATGCTTTGTCATAGGGACCCCAGAGGGCTCTTCACCCTGTTTTGTCCACTGGCATTGCCCCTGGAGGACACTTTATTATGTTTTGTCTAGTGGAATTGCATCCTGGAAGGCACTTTATCAAGTTTTGTCCACTGGCAATGATCACTGATGGGCACTTAGTCATGCTTTGTCTACTTTCTAGGGCCCCCAGAGGACAATTGCCCCTGTTTTGTCCACTGGCAGGGCACTGTGGAGAGCACTTTATCATGTTTTGTCTGCAGGAATTGCACCCTTGAGGGCACTTTGTCATGTTTTTCTATTGGTGAGTTATCAGTTACCCCCTTTATCAAATATATTCTACTGAAAAAGCAGCTGAGAGGAGTCTTTATCATGATTTGTCCACTGAAAAGGCACCCTGGAGAGCACTTTACCTTGTTTTTTCTACTGGTAAGGCACCCAAGAGGGCACTTTATCATCTTTTGTCTACTGTTAGGGCACCCTGGAAAGCACTTTAACATGATTTGTCTAATGGAATTTTCCCCTGGAGGGCACTTTAGGGCAATTTTAGATTTGTGAGCACTTTAGCATGTTTTGATCACTGGATTTGCGCCCTTAAGGCTGTTTACCAAGTCCTGTCCACTGGAAGGGCAAGCCGGAGAGCATGTAATCATGTTTTGTCCACCCTGGTGGGCTCTTTTTTATGGTTTAACTTCTTTAAAAGAATGCCTGGGGGAACTTTATCATGTTTTTTCAACTGGTAGGCAACCCCAGAAGGCACCTTATCATGTTTTATGTACCATAATAGCATTCAACCTAATAAAGTCTGATACCTAAAATAAAAGACTGAAAAATATCCCTTTTTGGAACTGAGAGGTTTAATTAGCCCTTTACCAAAAATGCCATTAAATTTCACACATATAGTTTTGCATTATATTTGATGTATTAGGGTGGTTTTTGCAGCTCACTGTCCAATGCAGGGAATTTTTAAAAATCTTTTTCAGACTGTTTAGAAAATTATTGGTCGTGTCATCACAAAATCTGAATAAATGATAATACAGTTGGCTGTCAAGGGTTAAGAGAGCACTTTTAAAGCATATTTCAAATATAAAGGCACCAGGGGCAGGGCTCTGTAAAAGGTCAATTGTACAGATACAAGTATTTACCCAAATAAATTGTGTCACCTCCTTTCCTTTCTGCAGTCACAATCATATAACTTACGCATCTCTAATACCAAGAGGACAAAAAGTTCAGTCGCATGTGCCAACTTGAGAACTCAGGGCGCACTCACACTAGGCGAGGAGTGCCATCTCTCTTACTCTTGCAGCAGCTTTGGGTTAAAATCTGACTGAAGATCTGAAGCTTTTAAAGCCTTGGTTATTTTCAATTCTACTGATCATTAAAATTACTAAAATTATTTCATTTTAAGACAAATGGTATTGACACGAATATCAAATTTTTCACAAACTTGGAATGAAATGTAAGCTCTATTGTCCAAAAGTTCTTGGTGGCTCTGACTGAGATTTGCTTGCAGCACTCTTCTTCTGAACAGGCTCCACACAGACTGGCAGATAGATGAATCTGCTCAGTCTGATGTACATGATTGACACAAGCGTTGGTACTAGTCTGGACTAAAGCGAACCTTCTCAGTGAAAGAATCCTGATGTTTAACTTCAGCAAATAAAAAACCATTGAAAGAAGAATAGGTCAAACTTTTCTCTGTTTTGTTTGAGTGTTTTTCGATGCATGTGGAGAAAAAAAGAAACAAAAGTCCACTTGAGTCCAACATGAGTCATCAGTGATTTATCTCTCAGAGGACAATAGAAGAGGAGAGCTGTGTGGAGGAGTCTGCTGTCCTTTCATCGCAACACTTCTTGTTGTTATAGACACAGGCTGAGTCCCAAAGTGCTTCACTCCTCCTCCTCCTCCTCCTCCTGGTTGTAACTCTGAGCAGAGGAGATGAAAAAGAGAGAGGTGGGGGCTGATTTGTTGCCTTGAGGAATAATTTAGTTACTCTACATCAGAAGTGTGCTGAGATGAAACATGATGAGACAGTCCACATCCGAAGCACAACTGCTGGGGAACAGCTTATTTTAAACTAGATTTAAGTACAGATCTCTTGTGGTCTTTTTCACATTAATAAAAACAAAACAGGTGATTTAATTGTTGTTTGAGGCTGGATTTCAGAGTGATGGATGGATCAAAGATAAATTAGACCTCCACTGAGTTAAATGCAGTTCAGGATGAAACGACAAAATCTCTATTTTATATATGACAAATGTAAGGTACATAATCAGACATTCAACTGTGATTTAAATTAAATTATCCTTTTTTAAAATCTGTATTTGTTTAATTTGAGAATAAATTATAAAACAAAGACAGCTTTAATATGATGTTTCTTACCTTTTTCCTAAAAATGATTTAAATCAGTAAAATCGGACCAAATTTGTGAGAAAGTTTTTGAAAAAACTGAAGAGTTCAGAGGTCTGATCTGGGGTTAAATTATGTCTAGACCTGTTAAATAACATGAACAGTTGTTCACTTTAGCTTTGTAAGCTTTAGTCAAAGTTAGCATTGCTATGCTAGCTGCATAGTTAACGCTGCTACATAAGTTAATGTAGCTACATCAGCTTTAGCAATGTTAGCTCAAGGGGACATAGCATAAGCTATGGTAGCTACATAGATACTGGTAGGCTACTGTGTAGGCGGTCAGTGTATTTTCTGGCAGATCAGATTCCTGGTTGAAACCAGACCCAAACATCAAGAGAAACTCTCGTTATTCTATTTTTAGTTTTTGATCAAAAATGGGGAAAAACTTTTTGGAGCTGTTTTCAGATTTTTTTTTTTAAATTTTGTTCACAAAAAACTGAGAAAATGTTTAAAAAGAGGTCTAAGTTTTGTTTTTTCAACTCCGTTGTTTTTTTTCTTTTCTTGTTTTAATGAAATACTCCAGGAAAAGGAAATCCTGTGACCCATTGGGAAATGTGGACATTTCAAAATAAAAGCCTCCATGTCAAAATATAAGCCATACTTGCCAACATTTGCCTATTAAGCTGACTGTTTGTTCTGGATTTGCTCTGATTATTTATTTATTTATTTATTTATTTATTTATTCACTTACTTATTTATTGCGTACACACACTAATAAATAAATCTTTTCACCCAACAATACAATCATAAATTGAAATCTGACTGCTGCTGTGTACATGGATAAACACCTCAATCAGTTCAGGCTTGGTTGTTCATATTAATTTATTTTCCTCCTAAAATTAATGTAGACCATGAACTCATCAGTACTTTTACCGCTGACATTTTTTTTGATAAATTATGTAGAGAAAATATGCCTATTATCATACTTAAAACACAGTCGATGGCTATGTAGGCTTAAATATTGACATGTGGGCTTTTATTTTGAAATGTTGACCTTTCCTAATGGGTCACATGATTTTATTTTTCTCTGGTATTTCATTAGAACAAGAAATCAAAATAACAGAATTGAAAAAAAAAAACAAGAATAAAAAAAACAATAAATATTAAATAATAAAAAAATGTGTTGTTTGTTTTTCTGTTTTTGTGACCCAAATGAAAAAAATAGAAACTGACTTGTTTTTCTTTTTTTTTCTTTTTTCTTTTTTTCCATTTTCTGTCAAAAATGAAAAAAAAGGATAAATTAGAGCTTCTCCCAATTGTTGTTTTTGGTGCCAACCAGAAACCACCAGAAAATACACTAACTGTAGATCAATGTAGCTACATAAGCTTTAGTTTTAGCAACTAAACAACTAAAGCTAATGTGGCTCACATAGCTTTGTTAGCTTCAGCTACATTAGCTACATTTCCTATTTAGCTACATTAGCTGAGTTAGAATGTTTTCATGGAGGACAAACTGTTGTTTTTTTTTCCTGTAAGCAGACTGTTCACTTGACTTTATTCGACATTTTGTATTTAGATGTATCAGGTCGGGTCTTTGACTTTTAACTTTCATTATCCTAACCCTAACCCTAACCCTAACCATAAATTTAATCCGAATTTCATTCTGACAGAGGCAGGGTCTTAAGGCCGGCTCAGACTACACGTATTCAGCCAGATTAAAGCCCGACTGCTATGTCGTAACTTGTTGTCAAAACTCGGGCTGATTTTGAGAGTTGGGAATGACAAATGGTTTTGTAGTGTGACGTAATTAATGACACGTCCAAGACTCCTTACGATTCCTCACGACCACGATTCTACAAGACTAGCATGTCAGAATTTTCCGTACATCGTCATCTAGTTTGACACCCTGACCTGACATTAACGACGTGAATCCTGCCGTCTAACAACAGGAGAACATTTGCTCCTTATCTTTGCATCATCATTTACTAGATTTACTACTTTTATCCTCTATTAGTCCCTAAAACTAATGTGTAAATTTTATTTTATTTTATTTACTTTATCACATGCATACCTTAAGTTCTAGCCGAAGGAGAGCCAGTCCATATTGTCCTCCTCTTGATCCATCCATACTTATTATCCATAATCCAATGCACAGTTGTTTCTTATTTTCCTTTCTATGAGCAAAAGACCGCTACAATCACACAGAGCGCTTCTGTTGCAGAGCGACTGACACTCTTCGGCCCGCCCCCTGACAGCCTATGAACTTGCACTCAGTCGTGGAGACAGTGGTGACGTCAGCATACGCTGAGCGGTCTGGACCACTCTTGTAGTGTGGCCAGGCCGTTGGCCAAGACGGGACAAGATTTTGGTCGCATAGTCTGACATGGTGCCATCGTGGATGACCAAAAGAATCGTGTAGTCTGAGCCAGTCTTTATAGTAGTTGTCTGCAGGTGTGCAATGAATAGTTCATGCAAAGGTCACTTGATAAGAAAGCCTTTGTGTGGGGCTATTTTATATAGATTTGAACAATGAAAACTTTGACATTTGATGTACATTTTTGACATCCATGTATCCCCTTTTGTTTGTGTGGGTCCTGGGGGTCCTCAGCTCCCCTATGAAAAAAGTAGGGGGGGCTCATTGGAGAAAAGGTTGGAAAGCACTGACCTACACCATACGGAGTTTAGTTTTTAAAGAAAAGACACCTCAGTTTAAAAAAAAAAAAAACAGTAGGCAACAGAGGTGCCCAGGGCGTGAAGCTCTATCTGATCACTGCTTGGATTCAGCCACAGATTCATCAAGACCGTACTGTTAGACTTCTACATGTGGCAGTGCATCACAATAACAGGAGCTTGAAGGTCATCCTTACTCATTCAACAGTGTGGTTTAATTTACTTTGTTGAACAGAGCAGAATAAAAACCTCCTAGAGCAATGAAACAGGTTTTCTACAATAAGAACAAGTAAACAACACAACCTGATGATTCATTCAATGCATGTGTTCACTGATGGGAATTTAGTAACACAGTTATTTAGAGACTGGAAAAGTACAAAGCCTTTTCAACAGGCTAAACATCACAAATAGTCCCCCCCCCAAAAAAAGGGTCTCAGAACATGAACTTACTTAGATTATGTCACATAATATTTTCCCTAGCATTCATTTGGGCTGGTAGCTCGTCATCCCAACATCAACCCCTGCACCAAAATAGATCCACAGTAGTTTATTTAGGGAATTTATGTCCCTCATGTGTACTTATTTTAGTAGAGCATGAACACCTTTTTTGCATTTCACAGTCAAGTTCAGCTGAATGAGAAAAACGATTCGAGAGTGCCATTCCAGAGAGCCAGTCCAGTTTCTAACATGATTGGTCTGCAGCCTGTCTCCATTGGTAAATGAGCCTCAAGCCCGATCCTTGATGATGTGGTTTTCAGATACAGACCCAGCACTCTGACGTTAAACAGGCTCATCTGTCGCACCGAATGAATCAACTGCACTTCCGAGCTGCAGACGCAGAGTTCTGTGAGCAACACATTAGAAAAAGACAATTGTCCTTTCTAGAAGTTTCCTGTGAGCTCTCAAAGTTATGGGGACAGTGGAGTATCCACTCATGCTGTATCTGCTGATGTAATGGAGCAGCAGACTCTTGATGTCAGATTATTGTACACTGAGCTGTGTGTTGTAAAGATGGTAAAACAAACATGAAGTCTCACTCCAGAACAACCCCAATCCAATAAACTGGGATGCAGTTTAAACCCCTTATTGTATTCACAACAGGACATAAACAACATATCAGGTGTTGAAACAGAGACATTTTACCATTTTATGAAAAATATTAGCTCATTTGGAATTTGAAAACAGAGACACATCTCAAAGGGATGGGGCAACAGAAGGCTGGAAAAGTAAGTGGCACTAATGAAAAACAGCTGGAGGAGCATTTTGCAACTAGCTAGGTTTATTACAACAGGTCAGTAACAAGACTGGGTATAAAAGGAGCATTTTAGAGAGGCAGAGACTCTCAGAAGTAAAGATGGGCAGAGGTTCATCAATCCGTGCAAAAACTTGAGTTGTGGAAAATTTTAAAAGAAATTTCCTCAACTTAAAATTCTCAACACTATGAATATTCCACCATCCTTGGTACATGATATCATTCAAAGAATCTGGAGAAATCTCTGCGCACAAAGGACAAGGCTCTAAGTCGATAGTGGATGCATGTGATCTTCCGTCCCTGCATTTAAAACTGACACGGTTCTGTACTGGAAATCCCTGCATGGGCTCAGGAACACTTCCAGAAATCGCTGTCTGTCAACACAGTTCACTGTGCCATCCACAAATGCAAGTTAAAGGTGTATCATGGAAATAAGAAGTCATATGTAGACACAATCCAGAAACGCCACCGTCATCTCTGGGCCAAAGCTCATTTAAAATGGACAGAGGCAAAATGGAAAACTGTTCTGTGGTCAGATGGATCCAAATTTAAAATTCTTCCTGAAAACCATGGATACCATGTCCTGCCGACTGAAGAGGAGAGGAACCATCCATCTTATTATCAACACAAAGTTCAAATACCCGCATCTCTGATGGGATGGAGTTTCATTAGTGCCTGGCATGGGCAGCTTATACATCTGGAAAAGAATATCAATGCTAAGAAGTAGATACAATTGTTTCAGCAGCATATGCTCCTGTCAAATAAATGTCTCTTTCAGGGAAGACCTTGCATATTTCAGCAAGACAATGCTAAACCACATACCACATCCATCACAACAGCATGGCTTCACAGTCGAAGAATCCAGGTGCTGAACTGGCCTGTCTGCAGTCCAGACCTTTCACCAACAGAAAACATTTGGAGCATCATAAACAAAAAATCAGACAAGGAAAACCCAGGACTGTTGAGCAGCTGGAATCCTACTTTAGACAAGAATGGGACAACATTCCTCTCATAAAACAACTGGTCTCCTGTGTTGTTTAAAACACTTAACTTTGTCAGACATGAGTCGCACAGAATAAAACTGAAAAAGGCCTGACATGCAGACGTACTACAGAAAATGTATCATTACACTTTTCTGCAAATAACTAATCTTTAAATCTTAACTTAAAATAAAAAAAAAGATTTTGTCATTTTTGTATGTTGGCTTTAAGAATTCAGCAATGGATTCTAAGTAAGTGCTCCCTCTCTGTCTCCATCTTTCCCCTGTTTCAGACAGAACTATGCAGTAATATTATGACCCACATGAATGAATCCCTAGAGTAAATGAGGATTGATGTTGATTCTGTGGGTGGTCTGTCCCTCCTGTGGGCGAGGTGATGACCTCTAAGCTGTCGGGGACTCCACTGATTTCATGTGACAGCTCAAAGCTGCAGAATACACACATCCTGAGGGAGAGACAATCAGGAGAGCGTGTTTGAATCAGCCACCTAACAGGAGCTAGATAGGTCTGAACAGCAATAATCGATAGAAGTAAATGTTAAAGGAAATCACATAATTAATTTAATTTCATGGCTCCATCTAAATTAAATTACATCCACTGATGACAGATTTTGTATTTATTACTGGTTATTTCAGATCTAACCACTGATTTTTCCCATACACCCATACATCTTTGATTGTAAAAACATCCTGGAGCTATTTAAAGACGTTGGTGGAAATCAGTCACAAGACAGCCATCCACACTTGGACTTAAACCTGGAGGCAATTAGAGACATCAATTAACCTACCAAGCTTTTCTTTATTCTGAGGGAGAAAGCCAGAGAACAGCATTTATGACTCTTAACAGGCTGGCAGTTCCTGTACTTTCCTGGTAAAATTGACGTTGTGGTTAAAAAAAAATCATCTTCCAGTTTAACATAAAGCTTTGTCAGTGCGGGGATCCCGTAGCCTTGCATAGCAGATGGATACGCCCGTTTCAGTCTTTATCACCGGTGAATCCATCTTGCAAGGCTCCCGTCTGAACCATTTGGGCCTGGTTAGAAAGTGACAGGACCAATCAGCTACAAGGGACAGTCCTTTCGGGCGCGGCAGAGTCATGACATAAGCAAGCAGCAACCAGAGGCCGGTGCCGTTATGGCAGAAGAGATTAGCGTGGATGCTGCAAAAGCGCCAGTTTTATCAGAACTTGATGAATATCTTCATTAAATGAAGAACAAAGAACAGCAGTGAGTTGTTTACTTTTCAAAAAACGACTAAAGTCATTTACTGTTTTTTGTTTTAACTAAACATAATGTTCTCATTGCAGAAACCAACATTTTAAGGGTTAAAATTTTGAAATAGAATGAATTTGTGTTATGTATGGTGAGGACTAAAGTTACTAATAGTATTTATATAAAAAGCGAATGATAAATTACTATATAAATTTTCTATGGCAGTCCTTATTGGTAGGTATTTTTTACCCTTAGGGTCACAGGTGTCGCACTTATTTAAGGGATGCATGAGGGTTTAACTTCACAGTTGGCACAATGCAGTCAAGCAGGTAACATTATCTCGCTGAACACCTTTCAACTGCTCCACAACCTAGTATTGATGTGTTTAACACCACTCCATCTGATGCTTGGCATTGGACTTGGTTAAGTGAGGCTTGCAAATGGAGACTGCATGGCTAGGTGCTTGCTTTTCAACACCTGTGGCGACAGGTCTGATTGAAACACCTGAATTCAATATTAAACAGCTGAGGCCAAATACTTATGTCCATATAGAGCACACGATCAGAAAATGCCTCCATAAGAAAGCAGATAACACTTTTGTCTGTTGGTCTGGAGTGTGAATCTGGCTGCTCTCTTTGCACTGGGGCCAAACATGACTGTTACGCTGCTGGCTCTCGTCCATCTGTCTCAGTCTAGTCCAGTCTCACTGAGTGACAGTTTCACTTCATCTCACAAGTCATCTTTAAGTCATCTCAAATCTGCCCGACTACAGCGCAATGAAACCAAAATAAACAGACTTAACAACCATAAACAGGCTGAAAGGAGACTGATACAACCACATTGTGAAAAAGATTAATTAAAGTCTTAAATTATGATTTTCAGCTCTGTTTGCAAGACAAATAGTTTTATGATTTTAAATTGAGCTCTGTTAAATCATTTCTGAGTGTCATAAAGAGGGTAGGAGAATCTCACAACAGTGACTCACACTAAAAATCCTATCAAGGTCTTCTAAGAACATCTGTAAACCAGATTAGCACATCAGGATGAGTAAGTTGATGTTTTCAGTTCAAAGGCAGCGTGTCCTATGAGCAGAAATATCAGCCTCTGGACCGACCTCCATCAGGGTGACAGACTCTTCTTCTGGGAGAGTGGTCATGAAAAATGAAGGTCTGACTCTCATATTTAAACGCAGTGACCGGATAGTCCCATGATGCTCTCAAGGACACCCATTTACCATCCCACAGGGTTTCCCACAATTCCCCTCTGCTTCCACCAGAGCCATCAGTCCACTGTCAGCAGCAGTGACTTCTACAAAAACTTCCTCTAAGGCCTTGTGGTCCTCCTGACATGGTTTAATCACATCTACATAGATGAACATGAGGTAGATCACTAATGAGGTTCAGATCAGCCACAGACGATAAAGGAAAGAGAGAGGATGAGCCGTTTATTTGCAGAAAGTGGGGCAGAGACAAACTTTCACTGAGGTCAAAGTCAGACAACTTCTTCTAGATGTTTGTGACACAGACAGACATTACCTATGTCATGTTTTTCATTTTATTGAACTTTTTCATATCTATTTCCTGTTTTATTTCATAGCCACTCACCCTTGTCTCTGTCCTTCAGGTTCTGCTGTTGCCTTCCTTCATGTGTCCTCTCATGTTTGGACCCTTATCAATAATCTTTTACCCCTGGTTGTTATCCACGAAGTGTTTTGTCACTACATTGAGGTTTTTTTTTTATGCTATACATGAATATTAACCTTGCAAAGCGGATGGATACACCTGTTTCTGTGTTTCTCACTAGCGAATCCATCTTGCAAAGCTCCCATCTGAACAGTTTAAGCCCGGTTAGAAAGTGACAGAAGCAATCAGCGACGAGGGGCAGTACTTTCAGGCGCAGTGGAGTCGTAACATAAGCAAGCAGCAACAAGAGGCTGGTGCAGTTATGATGGAAGAGATTAGCGTGGATGCTGCTAAAGAGCCAGTTTTATCAGAACTTGACGACATTTCTTTGTTAAAAGAAGAACAAAGAACAGCAGTGAGTTATTTTCTTTTCAAAAATGGCAAAAGTCGTGTACTGACATGTCTACAGTCGCCATGGTTCGGGTTATGCAGTTCTATATGGAGTTTATTCCTCTGTAGCTGCACACATGCGACTCAGTAGTGGCGACGACGTCATGTATTTTGTTGCGCTGATTGGCCCGTACAGATGTGGCGAACAGAACGTTCATCCAATCACCCTCCGAGTTTTTTTCAAAGGCTCTGTCCTTTCCCAAACGCTGTCTATGGAAGGTTTTCCAGATAGATGTGTGAAACAAATCCATCTGCTGTGTCAGATTACGTGAACATGGCATCATTCTATGAAACTGATGTTAATGAAGAGTGAGACGTCTCACATCATTACCATCTTTGTTGAAAGTATGTGAATCAGCAGCAGTGACGCCCAACGAAACATGGCAATGGCTGATGCAACACTGTTTTCTTAAAACTTATAAACTTTAAGCGCATTTACCGTTGATGATGCAAATAACTGTGCCATTAAAATATGTCAGTAATTTCGAAGTTGGGTTGTGCTTGGCAAGAGTAATGGTATTAACCTCCAAGATCTTAGCTGTAGCTGCCCTTTAAGTGTGACACGCATTAGGGAGCCAGGCGGTCAAAGCTACAGACAAACACATTCGCTCTGAATAATGCTGATTACCTAGTTTTCCACTGTTTAAGTAGGGAGTATTCTGAAATACCTTTAAATTGTTGTGAAAATTGTTCGAAAATATCAGAGGAGACAGAAACTTCCACAAGGTAGAGTGAAAGCTACATTCACCATATCATTTATACAGTGTGAGCACATACGTTAGCATTAGGCTAAATGCCGTACAACTGACACGTAAGTTAACACATGGCTAAAATAATGTGATCAAAACTTGGGAAGTCATGCAAAGTATCTTTGGTGACAACTATGCAGGAAAATAACAGTATGGAAGGATTCTGATTGAATCAGTGATGGAGGGTGTAAAGAAGCTGAAATCTGGAGGACTGCAGCAGATTAGCAACATAAACACGAGCAGCAGCCGTGAGCCGAACTTTGCTTCAGCCGATCTTCTGACTAGAGGACAGCACCCAAGTATTCAAGGTGGATGTTTATCTTTCTCTTTACTTAAACCCCGATGGTTGGATTTTACAGTTTTAATCGAACAGTGACTGTTACGTTCTTCAACTTATGAAGAACAAGAAGGTAGGACCCGAGTTTTATTGAGATTCAGAGTTTTAACGTGGTGTCTGATGAGAACTGAGTGCTGGTTAGCTGTTTGTTGGTGTTTTCTCTGGTGTTTATGTGTCAAACGCAGCAGTGTATTTGTTGTAACAGACTGTATGAAGAAAACGGCTTTTATAATTTTTCATAATGTTTGTTTAAACAGCTAACATACAGTTAGATGAAATAATGACTTTAAATACTCATTTACATGCTCTGATCATATGTAATCTATGTAAACAGACAGGCTGTTACAGGGAAACAACAGCTCAGGTTTACTGTCAGGCTCGGTCTGTGGCTGCGGTCAGAGCTAAGACAGAAATATGTTACCCATCAGGGCAAACATAGTGAAAAACCACTGCTTTTGTAAAGACGACTAGTCCACTGGTTCTCAACATGGGGGTCAGGACCCCCTTGGGAGTTGCGAGACACTTGGAAGGGGGTCGTCAAATGCCTTAAGAAAAAAAACCAAAGAATACTTTTTAAATGATTTTTCCCCACCCAATTTTATTACTTTTATTTGCCACTTTCCTCAATTTCTGCACAATTTCCCCCATTTTTGCCTCTTTTTCGCCCAGTTTTGCCACTTTAACCCAATTTTGCCAAATTTTATTCCATTTTCATCACCTTTTCCCACCAAATTTTGCCAATTTGAACCCCAAATTCACTATTTGTCATTTTGCCATTTTTGCCAGTTTAACCCATTGCTGCCAATTTCAACCTATTTTTTTGCCTCTGTTTGCTCATTTTTGCAAGTTTCAATCATTTTTCTCGCCTTTAAATTTCACCAAATTTTCCACACATTTTTGCCACTTTTCACCTATTTCTGACAGTTTTAAGTCTTCTATTACCACTTACTGGGCCCATTTTTTCCATTTTAACATTTTTTTCCCACTTTCAACTAATTTTTGCCATTTTCAACCCATTTTTTCTACTTCAGAACTCACATTTCATCACCTTTTCCACCAACCTTTTTTTTTCCATTTATAACCCATTGTAATTCTGTTTTTGAGAAAAGGGATTTACATTTTTAACATGGCTATATACTGCGGCAACAAAATGACTTGAAAAGGTACTTGTTGTGCTGATGAGGGTGGTTATTATTCAGATTAAATATAAATATGTATATCACAGCTTAACTTTACAATGGTTTGCTGACTCCATGGACCCCCAGTTTGACTGGATCCCAGAAAGCTCTTCTATTTTACCCCCCCCCCATGGACGGCCTTGTCTGCACGTGACTGTTCTTGATTGTGCATATGCTGAAGTGGGGGTTCCCGGTCTCTGGCACCTTTATTTTTATGGCCGCGGGCTGAAAAGGTTGAGAACCCCTGGACTAGTCAACCAGTTGACTAGTCTGTGCACCTCTTAGTTGAGTTAGTTTTTAAAGACGTGTGTTAGCATTAGCCATTTGCTAACTAAACTAAATAGCTGCCGCTGTTCATGCTGTCTCAGTCTTCCACACTGTTTTATTCATATCTGACATCTCTCCTCTCTCCTTTTAGTTTTTGGCTTTGTGAAAGCGAAACATTCAACAGCCCACTGAAGATTCGGAGGTCCCGTAAGCTCACTGCTTCAGTGCACTAGCATGTGCTGAAAGCTTGTCAGGCCTCCCGTGCATAGTTATGGTTGCTGGGTTAGCTTATCTGGTCAGCTGAAGTTTGCAAATTATGTACGGCTTTTTGTATTATTCATGTGATTGGGTCAATAATTCTGCTGGAGACTGAAGGGCCAAAAATTCTTCTTCATTAAAGTATGGGTGAGTGCTAATTCACTTACATTAGCTAGTTTCAATTACTTAGCATAATTGTAAAATACGTTTTTCAACCAGTTATTATAATCCAGGTTTACACAACGCAGACTGGAGTCTTTATAAAGAAATAAACAAGAACTGTATTACATGTAGTCTAATATAAGGCTCCTTTATTTGATTTGAAGGTTGTATCAGTCCAATCAGGTTGCTTTTAACTCAGCCCTGCTGGTCTTTCCTTTTCTTTTTCCCTTTAGCACATTCACAGAGAACTTGATGTTCAATCAGGCAGTTTCCTTTTGTATTTCCCTGCCTGTTAGGCACAGGAACAACAACATGTCACTCCAATCAATCCCTCAATAAATCAGTGCTGTCAAACTGTTAATCAGCTCCGACAGTGTAAATAAACCACATCCTGAGGTGTATTTGAGTCGATTCAGGCTCATTTCATCAGTTTGACACAATTCTACTGTTTCGAGTGGCTTTATTTCTGTTAGAGGACAGAATATCTGCTGCCTTTTACTCTTTAAATAGCTACATGCTCTTACAGTTTCTCCACAGTTTTTTAAACACAAAGATGAAATCATCTCTGCAGGCGCGGCAGCAGATGTCTCTTATTCAGGCCCTGATATTCAGGCTTTAACACCATCAGTAAATTCAGAGCGATACTTCAGGGACTTCAGCTCTACATCACTCTCCGAGCGGCTGGTCATGCCTGGTGAGCCCGCTGGTGAGGGCCATTACTCAGCTGTCAGCTCACCTGGAGAACAGACGACCTTTCAGAGCGGGGAGAGTTTGCATCATCATAAAAGTGTCGACATTCAGGCACACATCAGGGCACGGTTCGGCTCAAACGCAGACGGACGACGCTGACCTTTAAAAAGTCAGATTCCATCTCTGATACTCAGTGATGTCTGAATTCACAGCACTCCGGGCTGAAGTGACTATGATAAACATTTTACCGAGAGAGGAGAAGATAAACGAACGCTGATGAGGAATAACAGCAGAGAGAGGAAGCTGTCACTTCATACGAACGGCAGAGTGTGATGGAGAGATGAAATGATGGGCAGAATAAGAAAACAGACAGTGACAGACTCGGATGGATGAAAAGGTCGGTCATGAAGAGCTTCATTTCATTCCACATTCAGTTTGATGTTTTAGAGTGGTTCTAACTGACACTCTTCATAAAGAGGAGCTCCAGCAGCAGTCGAACACTTTTAAACGCTCTTTAACATTAAAGTAGACCAAGGAGGCCGAGAGTCAGAGCTAGAGTCTCAAATTTATCTATAAAGCACAATTAAATACCACAAACCATTGGCAAAAGAGCTGTAAGATGAAAAATAAAAGCTTAAAACACAATGAAACACAAGGCCAAAGTACAAACCCCACTTCCCAAAAAAGTTGGGATGTTGTGCTAAAAGTGAATAAACAGAATTTAGTTATTTGCATTCAAAGACAAGATTTTTACTATTCAAAATCATGAACTCTGTTTTGAACATGAACATAAACTTGTTCCAGTAAAGTTGGGACAGTAGCATATTTACCACTTTGCTCCATCACCTATTATTTTTGCAACTTTTCTGCCAATTATTGTCCCTGTGTGCCACTCTTTAGTGCACTGGTTCTCAACCTTTACAGCCCGGGACCCCAGAATAAAGGTGCCAGAGACCTGGGACCCCCACTGTACCTGAAGGTGGCTGAAAACAGCCATGCACATTCAAGAATAGTCATGTGCAGACAAGGCCGTCCATAAGGGGGGATAAATGGGAGAGCTTTCTGGGGCCCAGCCACAATGGGGGAACCATGGAGGTCAACAAAATCATGGTGTATTGTAAAGTTAAGCTTGGATATCCTTGTTTTATATTTAACCTGAAAAAAGAACCACTATTATTAATGACACAAATCTCTTTTTTAAATCATTTGTGTAGAATAGAGCTCTCGCAAAAATGTAACTCTATTTTGTAAAAAAAAAAAAAGAATCAAAATGGGTTAAAAATTGAAAAAATTGGTTAATAATGGAAAAAAATGGTGGAAAAGGTGGTGAAGCTGGGTCTTAACAGTAGCAGAAATGGGTTAGGAGTGGCAAAAAATAATAGAAGAATGGCAAAAAGTAACCAAAAAAGGCAAAGATGGGCATAAACAGCCATAAACGGAAATTAAAAAGTGGCTGAAAAGGCTTTAAATTGGCAAATATGGGTGGAAATCTGGTGAATGGGAAGAAAAATCGATATTAACTGGCAAAATAGTGCTAACTGAGAAAGAAAAAATAGATGTTGGCAGAAATTGGTCAAACTGGCAAAAACGGGCATATCAGAGAGTGAAATCTGGTTAAAATGGGAAAATTTGGGCAAAAAAGTGTTTAGGGGGTTTAAGGGTTTAAATTGGCAAAAATAAGTGTTAAAATTTGTGGGAGAAAATGATGAAAACTGGTTAAAATTCTGCAAAATTGGTGTAAAGTGGCAACAGTGGAATTCTAAAAATGTTTTTAACCCCAAGGTTGAGAAGCACTGCTTTAGTGCATTTTCACTACTTTGTCTGACTATTTTTGCCATTTGTAAACCATTTTTGCTACTTTTTGACATCTTCAACCAATTTTTGCCACTCTTTAACCCCTTTTAAATGACTTTTCCTGCATGTTTTATCCCTTATATGCCACTATATATACCTTATATACCCCTATTTAACTCTTTTACCAATAATTGCAACATTTTAACCTCTTTTCCCCAATTTTCCTGCCGATGTTTGTCCCATTGTGCCGTTCCAGG
Organism: Cheilinus undulatus; assembly: GCF_018320785.1. Lineage (NCBI taxonomy): Eukaryota > Metazoa > Chordata > Actinopteri > Labriformes > Labridae > Cheilinus > Cheilinus undulatus. Next base: position 9,878,213 of record NC_054878.1, read on the forward strand.
ACGTGTTTTGACACTTATCACCCACACTCGAAGCCCTTTTCACCACTTTATCTGGCCATTTTTGCAACATGTCTGCCAGTCTTAACCCATTTTTTATATTTACTAATCATGGCTGACAAGTGAATTTATGTAAAAACAGATCAAATGTTATGTCATTCTAAGTTTACTGCAATATTAAATGTTTTTTTTGGATGGATTGAACAGCTGCAGACACTTCAAGCCAAAAGATAGTCTCGAAACCACAACATCTTCTTTCCCTCCCTCTCTGAATTCAGTGATCTCCTGGGGGCCGGACAGGAAGCTTTGGAAGGCCTGATGTGGCCCTCAGGCCACCGGTTGATGGTAAGTGCATTAGAGTCTCCTAATCTCAAACAATAATTTAAAAAATGTCCTCATAGCAAAAATGTATAGTAATGCTGTCACATCGACTGCTGAACATCCAGTTAACATAAACTGATGGCGTATGAAGAACTTGAAAGGCCGTCACAGTTCAATTCCACCACTTCTTCTTGTTACTTTGTTTCCAGGAGCGAAGTGGCACTAAAAACAATGGGTGGGTGTAAAAGTCAGGAAATGGGACAAGCAGAAGCTTCCTTAATTCTACCAACATGTTGAGATGAATGTGATTCTCCTCACTTCTGTCTCACCTGATGTTGAAACAGACACCAGCCTGGCCCAAACAGCTCTGACACACGTGCAGCCTCACTGACAGCTGTTTGGATGAAGATAAAACACGGAGCTTCAGCACCAGCTGTGTAGATGAAGATATAACAGTGAGCAGGAGGCAGCATGTGTGGCCTGGCAGTGAAAGGTTTTATTGCTCAGAAACATAAATCTCTGCCTCCTGCTGTTCTTCACTACTGCTCTTCTAAATGAGTTGGCACACAGATGCTGCAGCGTTTATTCTGCATGTTGACCATCAGCAGCTCTGCTTCACTCCCTCCCTGTTTCCTCTCCTGCAGGGGTTAGGAGGTTGACTTTCTGTTGTGTTCCATCTACAGCGTCTTGCATTTCTGACGTGTCTTTATTCTGATCCTTTTTAAATTTGGCTGACTGGACACATGAAGAAACTGACACCGTAAAAGTTCAAACCTTCAAATACAAAAAAGCAAGTTTGCTGAGGTCACATCTGGCAACTTGAGCTGTTCTTGCAGATTTTACTAAAAGTGCTGAATGGATCACACAAAAACATCAGAATGCATTAGAGAAGGTGATAGTCACTATGATGCCCCCAAAGAGTCGACTAAATAGTCCATGAAATGGTCATATTCAGCTGTTTTTTCAATGTTTGGATAGTTGTGGCAGAAAGAAAATCTCTACCTCTATCCAGGTGCTGCACTTCATTTGTTGTCTTAACCATCTTTTAAGACCAAAACACCAGCGCCGTTCTAGTGTGCTCATCACTGCACGCTAATGAGAGTAACAAAACAACTGGTAGTAGCTCTGCACCATCCTGTGGAGTAAACTGCTCATTAAGCAACCATTATTGCTGTTCAGTAATAAGGTCTTTGCACACTGAGTCGGTTATTTTTAGATGGAGTTTTTTTAAGCCCATTTGGAGGAATCCATCATGCATTTGAACCTTGCACATTTTCATCACTGATGCATCTTATTTTCTTTACTGTGAAAATTCGTGGGATGTTTTGCACGGCAACAAAAATAAGCAGTTGGAATAATCCTGTGGCTCTGTCACTCCGATAAAATCACACTGGGCCCATCCTGACAGAGATCTTCATACAGCACCAGCTCCTATGTCACATCTGTGCCAAGCTGGAGAGATGGAGAGCAACTGTGGCTGTGAGAACAAACTTCTGCCTGTTATTTCCATGGCTGATATCCACATAATACATGGGTAAATGAGAGAGAGAGGGAAGCAGATGGAGCAGTTTTAAATCAATTACCCATGTCAAAGACTTAGACTGATGCAAAAATTTGCAGAAAATCTGTTCAGAAAAAAGAAATGACAGATGAAAGTTCCAGTGTCAGCATGCATGATAAGAACCACGAAAGGTGTGATAATTTCAGACACAAAAACCCCAACAAAAATACAGACCCAGTGTGCAAAGACCTTCAGTGGAGCCAGCTGGTAAATTAAACTCTTGTAAGAGAGCAAGAACATCTTTTCCAAGAAGAAAGGCTTTCAGTGCAGCTCTTTGCTCTTCTTTTGATAAAGAAATGTTGTCCAGCTCTGAATAAACTGCCACTACAGCTGCATCCACATTTATTTATTCACTGATCAATATTGTTTACAGGCTTACAGTTTTATTAGCTAAACTACTACACAGTGTTCCAAATTATTATGCAAATGACATTTTTGATTTTCCTAAATAGTCAATACAAATGACGGCTTGTTTCAGTACACATTTTCTGAAAGGTAGAAAAAGAGAAGGGAAGAGGGAATGCATTTTTCTGGTACTTGAGGGGATTGTGGACAGACCAGGGGTACGTATTTGTGTTAGAAAAGCCTGAAAAAGTGATTTTTGCATAATATTTCCCCTTTAAAGTCAAACAAAGTCACTGATAAAGAAACAATACTTTACGTCTGAACAGTTTCTCTGTAAGCAGACAGTAATCAGCCTCATCTTTTCTGTAATAAGATTTACCGTGGAGCAGGAACGTCGACACTAAACAGTCTACCTGCTGCTTAATTCACTTTGTTGTTTTGTTAACTGCTGAGCATCTGTGTCTGCAGATTTCACATGATTAAAGAAGCACAGGAAGCAGTGCGTTCAGTAAACACAGTGAATCATGGGAGGTGATGCGGATTCAGAGAGGAGAGTTTTTCAGGAGGACAGGCAGCATGAAGGCCATCTCCTGTCTGTTTATAATCCAACGTTCAGAGCTGAACTAAACTATTGATCTGTTGTCCTTGATTATAAAGACGTGAGTAAAAGTAGCTCAGTTTAGCCTGCAGGTGACAAAACATTACTCACAGCTGCTTAGGAACGCTGTGCTCACAATTATACACCAACACAATGAAGCTGAACAGCTATGAAACGTATAAAATCAGGAGGCTGCAAGTTATTCGACTGGCTGCAGTCACAGTATCAGTTTTAATTTACGACTCACTTCTGATAGATTTAGTTTCTTTTCCAGTGAAAAAGTCCTGATTGAGCTCTGTCCCTGTCATTTCCTCAGTGTCTGTTGATATTCTAAAGCCTGGCACACAACAAAAGATTTTAATATCTTAGCCAATATTGAAAATGTGAGAAGCCCTACACATGCGGATAGATAAGACCGATTTAACTGTCGGTCAGTGGTGCAACTACGTCATTCATCAACAACCAGGGTCTTCAATCTTAAAACTCCAAATTTGATGCTGTCAAATGCAACTTTACTGTAAACAAGCTAAATGTGGCTGGCTGTTAACTCCCTGCAACATCCATTGCAATTTCTGACATCCATCTGACTCAATGCGTTACACTTGCTACTATCACCATGGCTGTGTTCGTTGTGCTTCCTCCTACAGTCAGCTTGCTTCCTGACTGGCTATCATTCTGTTCCAAATACAATCCACAGAGTACCTACTCAGCTGTCCTCAGTGTTAACCTCCACACAGCAAAAAAAAGATTAATTACCCTATAAGCTATTTTTTAATCATTGTGTCTCGCCTGGATTTTTTTTGTCTTAAAAAGCTTGTAAAACATCAACACTGTGGTGCACAGTCAAGATCCATACATCTTTTTTTCCACATAAACTTATAATAATTATTCTGCAACAAAAAGGCTCCAAAATTTAACATTTTTACAAAAAAAGTCCTTGCACTTTTGGAAATTTAAGCCATTATTTAAGGCAGTTTCTGTCTTTAGTGACTCTGAGGACACATCACAGCCTCTCTGTGTCTCTTTCTCTCCACTGTGAGTCATTGAGGCTCTTTCCTCCAGTGTGCTCATGCACTGTTTGACAAAGCATGATGTGACGACAGAACAGCCTGCCATTGGTTGTCACAGCCCAGTCACAATGCATTCTGGGATGTAAATAGACAATATGGCAGCAGGCTAACCCGCTAGCTGCAGAAACAATCAAAAAAGGATTATAAATGGATAAAAAGACTTCTACTATCAGAGTTACTGGTGGGGATTCCAAGTTCCAGCCTCGCTAGAAAACGTTCTGTAAAAGCTACAAAGGCGTGGATAGCCTCATTAGAATGGCAAAGAAAAGGAAAAATCAGGTAAGGGGCTACGATTTATGGTAAGTTATTTAACTCTGAATAACATGTGTCTTCTTGTTGTATATGGCAATGCCAGCCTCAGAGGGTTAAAGAATAAGTAAAGCCTTTTTTAGTTTAAGCTGAGTTGCATGCCTTTAGAACATGCAAGAGCCAAAATTCATGGGATTAGGTGGTATTTCATGTGTAGTTTTTTATATGGTCAACAGGTGTCGCTGCGTGGCTGCAGCTTGGCTATAAATACTAAGGCTTTGTACGTCTGGGTTAGGTGTGTGATCCCGGAAGGGCTAAGGGTTTTTGACCGCAAGAGCGCGACTTGTGTTTCACCTTAAAAGGAAAGTTTATGTTGTTGTTTTGCTGTTATGGACATTTTTTTACATCATCGCTTTGGAAGATTAAATAAATGAACTTGTTTTAAATGCACTATCGCCTGGATAATTGAAGCAAACAACGCAGACACCGCAGGTAAAGGTGTTTACAGTCTGTAGCCTATTCGCGTCAGCCAGGTCGCTCCAGGATCAGACAGCTCAGTAGCTCAGTAGTGGACTGATCTCCTTTAACAGAACATGAGTGGTGAAGAGGCTTGTTGCCAACTAATGGTTCAAAAACTATACATCTGCCTCTGATACACTCTCACCTCTGCTGACTCCTGTGTGTCTGATCTCTGCTCACCTCTGTGACTCTGAGAAGCAGTCTTTGGAGATTGTCAAAAAGTTTGCAAACTTCGTGCAGATTGTGCAGATAAATGTTCTTTTAGAAAAACAATGAAGCAGTTCCATGCAGCTCAGTTAGAGTTCTTTTGGGCTCAATCTTAAGTTTTGCTTTTGTACAAGCCATGAATCCATGCTCCCACAGGGAGCAGAAGGGTGGAGTTTTGCAAATCATCAATACATCCTATTTCTTCATGATCTAAGACTCTCCTAATGAGCACCCTTACAATACAACTGAACCTCCATTTTGTAGATCAAAATTCCATCAAAAAGTGCTGCTTCTATGATGTTATTGATGCTATTCATTCATTGTTAGTTGACATCCAGGTAGAAGGGCATCAAAGCAGCATGCCAATACAAGCCAAAAATAACTAATCCGAGCATCATTTTCAATTTGATGGCAACAACATGCCTCAAAGAGTAGGGACAGGGCAACAAAAGGTTGGAAAGTTGCTGATGAAAAACAGCTGTGGAAGCATTTTGCAGCCACTGGCAACAGGTCAGTAACATGACTGGGTATAAAAGGAGCATGTTAGAGAGGCAGAGTCTCAGAAGTAAAGATTGGCAGAGGTTAACCAATCTGCAAAAACTGTGTAGTGGAACTATTTCAGAAAAAATGTTCTTCTAAGTAAAATTGCAGAGACTTTGAATATCAGACAATGTACAGTATGTAATATCATCAAAAGATTCAGAGAATCTGGAGAGATCTCTGTGCACAAAGGACAATCCTAAAGGTACAGGTGGTACTGCATTAAAACAGGCATGATTCTGTACTGGAAATCCCTGCATGGGCTCAGGACCATTTCCAGACATTACTGTCAAAACAGCTCACCATGCCACCAACTAATGTAAAATAAAGCTGTATCAGACCAAGAAGAAGCCGTATATTAACATGTTCCAGAAATGCAGCAGTCTTCTCTAGACCAGTGCTCATTTGAAATGAACTAAGGCAAATGGAAAACTGTTCTGTGGTCAGTTGAATCAAAATTTGAAATTCTTTTGGGAAACCATGGATGCCGGTCCTGCAGACTAAAGAGGAGAGGGACCATCTGTGTTGTTATCAGTGCACAGTTCAAAGCCTGCATCTCTGATTGTCTGTATTAGTGCCTATGGCTTTGGCAGCTTACACGTCTGGAAATGCTCTATCAGTGGTGAAAAGTAGAGGTTTTAGAGCAACATATGCTCCCATCCAGACAACGTCTTTTTCAGAGAAGGCCTTGACTAATCCAGCAAGACAATGCTAAACCACATACCACATCCACCACAACAGCATGGCTTCACAGTCAAAGAGTCTGGATGCTGCAGTGGCCTGTCTGCAGTCCAGACCTTTCATCAATAGAAAACATTTGGAGCATTAAAGAAGACCCAGCTAGGATCCTACATCGGTCAGGAATGGGACAACATTCCTCTCCAAAAACTCCAGCAATGTCCTATGAGATTTGCAATTCATTGCATTCTGTTTTTATAAACATTTTACACAGTGCCCCAACTTTTTTGGAATTGGGTCGTACGATGATTAAAAAAAACAAATACAATGAGCTCCTCTTTCTCATATTCTTACAAAGATTTTCATTATTTCCTGCTGTTATGTTTTGTTTAAAATGCCTTCTACATTTTGGTTGATTTTCACAATAAAATGAACAACTTAAATGCTGTTTCTTTTTTTGTGAAAGATACGATCATTATTGAACACCCTCTACAGTCTGTTATTATTGTAACCTTCACTGTCATTTAAGATAATCAATAAAAAAAGCTTTTCTTCCCAGTGGGATGCTAGCGATGCTTTCTTCAAGAACATATTTTTCTAAAGGACAGGCTGCACAGATTTCACATTCCCTAAGAGCTTTATGATTAAACAGCACTCTGGAGTATCCAAATGTGATCTCAAGGTGTCTGTAATTGTCTGAATTCAGGGTTTCTCTGGCCCTTTGTAAACTGTCAATATCTATGAAGTTTAAAATTGCCCCCTGAATATAAGATTTTGACTTCCATTTCCAGCATTTATCTCCTTTTCTGTATGATAGCTGCCTCTCGAACAGCCGGTCTCCTCTTTGCTCTGTATCTGCTGGGTAATTCATGAAATATCGCCGTCTTTTGAGGAGCTGAATAAATGTTTTGAAATGGATAATGTGACAGTCTGAAGGATCATGACTGATTACCACATTCTCTGATTTATATTCCAGTCCGCCTGCCCGCCACATTTCCATAATCTTTTCTGAGCCGTGAGCCCTGAAAGCACAAAGACAAGGACGGAGAGAGCGGCGCACCTACGCCTCCCCTGTGACTGGACAAAATTCACACGCTGTCATGTCATGTGTGAAGAATTCACAGCTCTGCATAGAGAGAGGAGTTTATAAGATCAGACAGCGTGCTGCTACGGAGCTGTGAAATATGTTTACCTACAAGGATAATGTAATTTTACTGTGTGTGACTTTACATCCATTTATAGAAATCCCCACTCCGCTACTATCTGAGGAGGTGTTATCTTCTCCAGCCTCGTCTTTCTCCTCTCTGTCCTCTCTCTGTGTCTGGCATTTTCATTCTTGCACCCTTTAACACCTCAAACAGCTGCTTTCATCAGGCTACTTTTCCCTTGTCCATAAAGAAGACGTCTCAGAGAAGAGGAAGGACAAACTGTGCCAGAATCCAGTAAAGAGTCAGTTTACTTTATGGAGCAGAGGAGCCGCTCAGAAGACGGTTCAGTCATAAGACTGAGGCAAAAAGTAGGGTTGTCACAATCCTGATTTTAAAACTTCAGAAGGATTCAGAAACACAAATCTGATTCTGTTTAATGGCCTGTTTTTATTTACTGTATATTAAGACATACTTTCAATACTTATATTGTTGTCTTAAAGGGGCTCTATGTAAGATTTTTGCTCTAAAACTTTCCACTTTTGAGTATATAATGGTGCGCACTTTATCCCGATGTGAAGAATGAAGCTCTTTATGTCTTCCTTGTTTGCCTGTATAAGCCTGTGGAGTCGTTTCTCTGTGAAGAATTCGGGCTGAATTTTCCGCAAAATCTCAACGCAAGTGACGTCGGGTACTACGTAATGCACGCATCCCGTTGCTCTGTTTTTACCTGACAACGGCGTGTTCAATGGAGAAGGCTGCTTCTGCGAGTAAACGACCGGCTGGCTCAGCCCAAACACCCACACAAACTCCGCGAAAACATAAAAAAACTAAGACAGCTTAATCTGCTGAAGCCCGTCAAGCTAAAAGAGAGTGTGACCGACACAGGGGGAAATCGAGGATAAATATCAGAGGAGCATTTGAGAAATAGAGGGAGCTTAGCTCGGCGCTCGGGATAAATACCGATCCAGAGATGGCCGTCTTTCTGTGGAAAAGGTAAAGCATCACTCTGGACCATGAAATACAATGTAGTGTTTTATGTTGTATAAACCATATGCTACAACACGTTAGCTTGCTTACAAAGATGCTTTCCAAACAACGAGAATGTCACTTTACTCATTTAGTGTTTTCCGGATAATATTTCATCTTTTTCTTGCTTCCTGGCGCTGGACTCAACTTACTGAGTTTATGTTTTGATACTTAGTTAGTAAAATATCTTAAACACATAATGTCAGCTATCTGATATCCGTGGTTGAGGCACCATTATCAGAGCTAAGCAATGTTTGCCCTGTTGCTTCTGCTCTAAAACGCGTCCCATTCAATACACATCACACATTACACACGTAAAAAGAGAATTAAATTGGTCAGTGCTGCGCTAAGTCGCTAAGTTGTTCATTCATAGAAATGGTTGCGGAAATATCGTCCTTTTTTAATATCCTTTGTGCCGTGTCCGCACTAGAGGTCCAAATATGCTTTATTCATTTTCATTTTTAGTTCGTGGAACTTTTAAGTGTTACTTCACTTACCTCCTCTGTATACACGATGCCGGTAAATCACCTTGGTCTGCGTGTGTATCAGCTGATAAACCAGAGGCTCGTTCATGAGCAAGGAGCGTGCCGTCGTGGACGAGCAACACAATGTTGTTGTAGTTCGCCTAATGGCCGGCGGTGTCGCGACACTGATATTTTTCTAAATCTTGCATAGAGCCCCTTTAAAACTGGGCTGAGGTACACTATATGGACAAAAGTATTTGGCCACACCTGTTACTTGTTGAATTCAGGTGTTTCAATCACCCCAGGTGTATAAAATGAAGCACCTAGCCATGCAGTCTCCATTTACAAACATTAGTGATATAAAATGTGTTGTTCTGAAGACCTCAGTGACTTCAAGTGTGGTACTGCGATGCTACCTTTGCAATTAGATGTTTCATGAAATTTCATCCCCGCTACTGCAACTGTAAGTGATATCATTAGATAGTGGAAGCATTTAGGAACAACAGCAACTCAGCCACAAATTAAAATCACAGAGCAGGCGCATCCATAGCTGCAGAGTTCTGAACTTCTACTAGCATTATTGCAAGCTCTAAAACTGAAGCAGGAGCTTCATGAATGGGTTTCCATGGCTGGGCAGCTGCATGCAAGCCTCACAAAACAAAGTCCCACACCAAGCATCAGATGCTGTGGTGTAAAGCACACTGACACCGGACTGTGGAGCAGTGGAAACTTGTTCTGTAGAGTGATGAATCACGCTTCTTTATTGGTGGTCAGATAGTAGGGGTGGGAATCACTAGCGGCCCCATGGTACGATATTATCACGATACTTGAGTCACAATTTGATATTATTGCATTTTTAAATATTTTGCAATTCAGTAGGTATTGCGATACCATATATTGCGATATATTGCCATCTATACCATTTTTTCAACTGTTTAGCTGGTTTAGCATTAGTCTTGCCCTCATATTTGTCGTATTTCCGCAGTATTTTATTTTCATGTAGCACTTTTTGCAAACCTAATGTGTCATGACCATCTCATTCATGCCCTGCTTGCATTCCTAATGTCCTTCCCCTGGTGCCGCCATATTTGTTGTAACTTTCTCCAACTCTATGACCACCACCTCTGCCTTCCTAACTGGACAAACAATTGTCCAAACAATTAATTTTTTTCCCCCGTTATCATAGATGATATATCACCAGACAAAATATCGCAATACTATGCTATATCGATTTTTTTCTCCAAACCCTATCAGATAGACGAGTCTGGTTCAGTGAATGCTGGGAGAATTTTATCTGCCTGACTGCATTGTGCCAACTCTGAAGTTTGGTGGAGGAGGGATAATGGTATGGGGCTGGATTTCTCTAGCTATCTCCAGTAAAGGCCAATCTAAATGCTTCAATGCTATGTTTCCAACCTTGTGGCAATAGTTTATGGAAGGCCCTTTTCTATTCCAACATGACTATTCCCCAGAGCCAGGCCTTCTTGTCCAACATCAGTGCCTTATCTCATAAAAGCTCTACATAAGGAATGGGCACAAATTCCCACAGAAACGCCGAAAACTTGTGTAAAGCCTTCCAAATAGATTAGAGGCTGTTATAGTTGCAAAAAGAGGGGACACCTCCATATTAAAGGACATGCTTTGGAATACATGCTCCTGTAGGTGTAATGGTCTGAAAACTTTTGTCCATATAGTCCATGTTATCCAGTCTTACTGATCTGTATTCTAATGTATAATAATAATAATGTATCTTATTTCATTATAATGTTCTGTGATAAATTCTATATTTTTGTATCATATTGATTGTATCATTGAATTATTCTGTGTCCAATGATGTATCATACTGCAGTGTATCATATCTTGTATTGTTACATATTATATGCTAATGTATCATATAATACATTGTGTGTTGTGTCATGTATCATATACTGTATCATAACCTGTTTTTTATCTTTAATATGGTATCATATCATATCTTGCCTTATTATATTACCTTGCAACGTATCATCACATAAACTTTGTCAATTTCTTGTTTTGTGTCATATCCTAGCATACATAGTAAATATTGGAACCAATAAATTATTGACAGATAATGCAAATACTTTATATAACTCCATTATTCAGACAAAATATCAACTGTTAAAATCCACTGATAACAAAAATGTTGGTTTACTTTCTCTTGCTACAGATTCTAAAACAGGTGGTGTGGCAGTATGGGATTTTCCTTTAAGCTCCAAAGAAGAGGAAGCAGCCGCAGAGGCACAGCAGCAGTAACGACAGACTAGACATGGTGTCACTGGTGTAGGTGTTCTTTGGTTTTTCAGAGGAGGAATACACAAATATTTTATCTGCAAAGATCTCAGAGAGGTGAAAAAGTCCTCAAGTTTTAACACAGCACAACTCACAAATCACATAAAACATCATCCTTAGAACAGACTATTAACTAGGGGTGATAGAAAATATCTATACACTAAAATATCGCAGTATTCTGCGGTGCAATACTGTATTGATATTTCATTCAATAATAACTGACTCTGTTGGCGCTAGCTGGCAGCAGGCATTGGACTTTTCCATCTTGTCCTTCTTTTTAGACATCATGCAAGCCTTAAGGTCTGAACAAGCCAGTCGCTCATGCCTACCCAGCAGAGCGAGCTAGACGTCATAGCGATAGCATTGCAGCAAACGGCAAACGTGACTCTGAAACAAGCCTGTTGAAGCAGGTGTTGGCACCCCTGTCTTTATGTATCGTATTGCCATACTTTTGCCAGGAAACAGCCCCAGAATATGTAGCAGCAGTAGCTGCTAGCTTAGCATTAAGCTGAAGGCCATCAGAGTGACAATTCAGCAGGTATTTGAAAGCTTAATAAAGGCTTCAAGAGACAGCCAAGTCTTTGCTATTAGTGACATTATCCACCACTACTTCTCAAAGCTATAGTTTGTAAGATTCAATGAGAACCGTATAGAATCAACTATACTCCCCCTCCCTTCCTGTTCTTCTCTGTGTTTGGGCTCTTCTCAAATACCTCCTCGTGCACGTCCACTGAATCGAATACTGATGGTGGCAAAGCTCTCATTGAGTGATTTTGCTGCACTTTTCCACTGAAATCAATGGCCGAGTTACAGGTTAGGAAACACTTCATCTCAGCATGAACAAATTCTACATAGGACCGAACACCGCCGGTAACTCCGCCACTGTATCAACTTCTCACTGAGCGGAGGCACAAGCGCACCTACTACAGTGGCAAATAGGAATGCTCCCTCCGTCCTGAGCCGTGATTGGCTGCGAGTACAAGCCTCCTCATTGGCTGGAGCATCGCCCCTTGCTGGTTTTCCTCAAGTGAGAGTGCAGTGTGAGGAGGCATTGCAGAAGTGTGTCATTCTTTTAGATGGCTTAAATAACAAGACCCTGATGGGTTACGTTGTTTTTGTGGGCATACGACTCTAAAAATAAAATGCTTACTGCAGCTTTAAGTCCAAAACACACTGGCGTCGCACCACCATACTATGTCATATGACGTCCCTTAAGTGCTGCCCCCGTCACACACCAGTAACAGTGCAGTAACAGTGGGTTTGGGTCATTAGCTGTCCTTTATTTCTGACTTGAACACTAAAAATAACACAGCTGTCCTTCTCCATCTGTTTAACATGACAGTGTTATCATGTACATCTGGATAGATTTCTGAAATTTATTTTATCTGTTGACAAGTTTGCAATAGGCTTTTAGTTCCTTGATTAATTTAGGGATCGTTATGTGTTGTAGTCTATTATCATTTATATGGTATTGTCATATTGTACCTAAGTATCCCACACTGTGGTAAGGTGACTGAATGTGGTGCTGATGGTTAAAAGTAGTTCATAGAAATTAAAAATCAAAAGTCTCCAGAGTTTTCCACTGATGCATGTTTCCACCTCCTCTCTCTAAAACTGTCCCTGTAGAATAACATCACCTCACTTAGTTTTTTAAAACTTACACATCATGTCACACTTTGAGAGCTCTGACAGTGGTGAATAATCATTGTTTTGTCACTTGGGGATAAAGTCTCCAAGGTAAACTGGTTCCTGTAAACAGATCCACTGATCCCTGACTTCAGTGGTTAAATAATCATCAATAATCAGGGAGTAAAGAGACAACAAACCACACCGTGTTTCTACCTACTCATTCTCTAATTCACTATCTCCTAAAAAGAGACACAGAGACACGCACGCCTGGTGAGTCACAGCACCCACTCTCCTCTTGAGCCACTTCACGCCGCCTGTTAGGAGAATGACCGTTCAGCTCCAGTTCTCACCTCCTGGACTTCAGTCTGACATGAAACACAGACAGACAGCACTGAGTCAGCTCAACAGCTCCACACTCCTCAGAATAACACTGACTCATTACTCCTAACACTGTGTCACTGCTGGGATGGACAAAATATAGTGCTTTGTACTCTGAACCCTGATATTCTTATCATGGAGCCATGTGAATGTTTTATCTGCAGAAAAATGAAATGATTGAAGAGTGAGAGCGAAGGGTCTGATGAGAGCAAAGATGGTGAAAAAATATTATGTGGAACGGAGGACAGGCATCAGGGTCTTTTATAGAGTGCTATAATCATAAAAAAGTATTTGTATCGGTGTTATAATTAGTTTTGCTGAATCATACTATCAACAAAAGAGCAAAAGAATATCCAACAGAACAGAAACCCTGATGTATCAGGTTCATCATGTCCAAAGAGACTGTTCTGGTGCTTTTTGTGTTTTAAACATAAAAAAACTGAATGGTACCAAATGAAGAGTTGGCTCTTACTACTGAGCTGAGCAGGATTATATGATTCACTTAAATGAAACACAATACCTATCACTCCTAGCAGGGCTAAATGGAAATAAATGAAAGCATAAGCAACGTACTGTAGATCACATCAGTTGATGGGGCGGTCCTAAAGTGCACCAGAATGCATCGTATCCACGCTAACACGCCAATCAAGGTACACAGCCTGAGTTATCAGATGCAAATTGGATTTAGTGTCATGACTATTCAAATTTTTGTCTTTCAGTGAAACTAATGGATGGTATTGTGTCTTTGGGGTCTTTGGATCCCTGAATTAATCTCAGACACCGTTCCACATTATTAAGCAGGCCACAGGTTTCAGCAATATGGGAAAGAAAAAGGATCTCTCTGCTGCTGAAAAGTGTCAAATAGAGCAAGGTCTTGGTCAAGGTATGAAAATATTAGATATTTCACGAAAACTTAATCATGCATAAACCTACTATTCAGCCACCCCTAACCAGTGCTCACAAGCAGAAACAGTTGCAATGGGCCCAGAAATACATGAAGACTCATTTTCAAACAGTCTTGTTTACTGATGAGTGCCGTGCAACCCTGGATGGTCCACATAGATGGAAAAGTGGATAATTGGTGGATGACCACTGACCCAACAATGCTGCAATGTCAGCAAGGAGGTGGCGGAGTCATGTTTTGGGCCGGATTCATGAGGATAGAGCTGGTAGGCCCCTTTAGGGTCCCTGAAGATGTGACAATGACCTCTGCAAAGTATATAGAGTTTCTGACTGACCACTTTTTTCCATGGTACAAAAAGAAGAACCGTGCCTTCTAGGGCTGTCACGATATCAGATTTTCACTTCACAATTATCGTGGGCAAAAAAAAGGCATGATAATAATATTATTACGATTGCAATAAAAAAATTAATAATAATGGGGCAACTAATCAAATTTATCTTTAACTTTATTTAAAAATACCAGTCTAAGGACGTACTGCAGCTGCTGTGTCATTGTGGAGGGTCAGTGTTTGTGTGTGAGGAGGAAGAGGGAGGGGTTGTTGGGGTGTTACAGGAGGGAGATGAAGTAGGGGGAAGAAAACAGGGGTGGATGTAGAAAACAAACTGTGTTCAAGTGGCACTGGATCATTTACATGATGATATCAAATGCACATTTTAACACGATATTGAAATTTTGTTAGTCTCTTTACTCCCTGATTACTGACATAGTTAAATTATCTTCATGGATGACAATGCACCATCTCATGCTGCAAAGAATACCTCCTTGTCATTGGCTGCTATGGGCATAAAAGGAGAGAAACTCATAGTGTGGCCCCCATCCTCCCCTGACCTCAACCCTATTGAGAACCTTTGGAGCATCCTCAAGCTAAAGATCTATGAGGGTGGGAGGCAGTTCACATCAAAACAGCAGCTCTGGGAGGCTATTCTGACATCTTGCAAAGAAACTCAAGCAGAAACTCTCCTGAAACTCACAAGTTTAATGGATGCAAGAATAGTGAAGGTGATATCAAAGAAGGGCTCCTATGTTAACATGGAACTTGGCCTGTTAAGATGTTTTTGATTGAAATAGCTTTGATTTCAGTAAATATGACCTCCTAATGCTGTAAATTCAACAAATGACCATTTTTAGCTCTTTACAACCTATGAAATGTTTTAAAACTCTGCTCCAACAATGTAGGGGCAAAGGGTGGCAGGCCTGGCTATTCCCAGTTGAGGTCTGGTACAGGGGCTACCCAGCACAGTCTGTGTGGATAACACTCACAGCTCTGAAGATAGCAGTAAGGAAGAGGAAGACAGCTGTCTAGCTGGGTAGGGGGAGGCAGCCGAGAGCCTCTTGGAATAGGAGGGAAGAATTAAGATGGGGGCAAGGAGAAGATGGACAGTGATTTGCCATCACTGCTGACCCGTTATCTGGAGGATGTTGTGGTTTAGAGTCGATACACTAATTAATAACTAAGTAATTAAAGTTAGAAACCACCTCCTGGCCGAAAGCTACAGTCACTAATGAAGGGACTGAAGAAGGTAGCATGATGATGTACTTAATAGATAGATTTATTTTCAGATGGTCTTTATGGTCCCGCAAGGGGAAATTAGTTCTGCAGCAGGAGCACACAGAAGACAACAAACAGAAAGACAACAACAGTAAAATGAGACCCAATTAAAGAGTGGAGAGACACTATTTAAAGGCTAGAAGTCAGACACAATTAAAAAAACACTTTATAAAAAAATACATAAGATCAGCAATTAAGAAAAGTCAAGAGTTCAAATGGAAACTACCAAATTTTGAGGTTCCTTAACAGATGACTTACTCAGAGGTGGGACAGATGCTCCAATGACCAAACAAAGCACAAGTGCCCTCTTGGATGTCCCTGTGTTAGATAAACATGATAAAGGGCCCTCCATGTTGCACTATTAGTGGACTTGATATGACAATGTGCTTTTCAGGTGTGCTTCCAGTGATTTAAACATGATAAGGTCCCCTGTAGGGTGTACTCTGGGTGTACATAATAAAATAAAGCACCCTCTATTGTGCCCTCTAAGAGGGCAAAACATGACAAAGTGCCTTCCAGGGTGTACTCTCAGTGGACAAAGTGTGACAATGTGCCATCCAGGGTGCCCTTCTAGTAGATAAAATGTCTTATAGTTCCCTCTAGGGTGCCGTTATCCTTGGTCAAAACATGATAAAGTACTTTTCAGGATGCCCTCTAAGAGGACAAAAAAATGACCAAGGGTCCTCCAGGGTGCCCTTCCCATTGACAAAATGTGATGATGTGCCCTCCAGGATGACTCCTAAGAGGACTAGAGGTGTAGAGAGCGTCCTCAAGGCTGCCAATCCAGGGGACAAAATGTGATAAAGTAAGCTGTAGGATGTATTTTAGTGCAGAGGATTTGATAAAGGGCGCTGTAGGGTGATTTCTCATAGAGAAAACGTAAGTATGTTCCCTCCAGGGAGGCTTTCTAGTGGACAAAACATGGTAAAGCACCTTCTAGGGTGCCCATCTAGAGGACCAAATGTGATGAAGTATCCTCCAGAGCAGTGTTAATTTTGGCAGCTATTTTTAGTTTTAGTCTCAGTCTTTAGATGAAATGTCTTTTAGTTTTACTCCCATTTTAGTCATTTCTACCCTTTTAGTTTAAGTCGACAAAAACTCATGACATTTTAGTCTAGTTTTAGTCCATAAAAAGTCATCATGTTTTAGTCTTTACTTTTAGTCTAAATCTGATACCAAGTCATGATAGTGTGTTCTCTGCACTCTGCCAAACCTGGGGTCCCTGCTTTCTACAGCTGAGAGGCAGAATACCTACA
Source organism: Cheilinus undulatus (assembly GCF_018320785.1). Taxonomy (NCBI): domain Eukaryota; kingdom Metazoa; phylum Chordata; class Actinopteri; order Labriformes; family Labridae; genus Cheilinus; species Cheilinus undulatus. The sequence continues at coordinate 9,895,022 of NC_054878.1, forward strand.
GCTGCCTTGTTTTTCACAGATTTACCCACAGTAGAGAAATATGGATTTAGAATGTCTGACAAAAACTACATTGTAGTCTAGTTTTAGTCATCCTGATGAAAACAACACTTACTTTTATTCAGTTTTAGTCATCACAGATCTATTTTTGTTAGTCTAGTTTTTGTCATGGAAAAAAGCTTCGGACGAATAGTCTTAGTTACAGTTTTGGTCGATGAAATTAACACTGCTACAGAGTGCATTTCTAGTGTATAAAATGTGACAACGTGCCCTCCATGATGCCACTTTCATATGTTTCATGGATACAACCCTATAAAACATAGCTCTACACATGTTTTTCTTATAAAAGTTTTGTTTAAAATATTAAGAAGAGATATAAAACATTCATTAACCAGAGTTTCCAACCAGCTCACTTTAAGTATGACAATTTTTTGTGTGCTGAAGCTTCAGCAGGAACCCTTTATTTTCGCCCCTGTGCCTCAACCATCCTGAGTCCGCCACTGATCGTACCGTATCAAACAGGCATTTTATCAGATAATAAGAGCTGGAAAAAAATCTATAAATCCTTAAATCTGATGACTGATGTTTTTATTCTTAGTTGTTTAATGACTGTAAAATCAAACTGTAACTGTATCATTCATTTGGATTTCAAATGCCTGTTTCAGCCTAAGATGAATGGATTCATTTTTCTATTTTGAGAAAAAAAATCTTCATTACTGTGACTTCTGAGTTTAAAATGATTGTCTTCTGTTATTTCTTCCAGTAGCTCTTCATCCTGTTTTACAGTTTGACATTTTATTTCTGAGTGAAATAATTCATCATCACCAGAAGCCCAGTCGATTAAATGTGTAGTCAAATTTTGTCCATTCAATTCCAAATAAAAACATTTTATCCTCTATAATTTCCCCCAGACGTGCTGGGACGGTGCAGCTGCAGCCTGGACTGATAGTATCAGTGTTTTTATGAATTACAGTCTGAGCAGCAGGAGGCTGAATGATGACAGAGAACACCTGTGGAAACACAATCACAGACACGAGTGAACTCCACTCACCATGGATGTTCAGTCAGCATCCTCCTGTCACATCTCCTCCATCCCTCCTGGTTTTGATAAACAAATGATGTTTTTGTTTCTTCAGTCTTTTCTCTCCACGTGACGCACAAACTCAGTAAAAGTCTTCTCTCTTCCTCGCGCGTTAATCCACGTATCGAGCAGTGGTCTTTGACTGACCTGGAGGAAAAACACCGATGAACTTCACGTCTCCTCCTCTCTCCTCTTTCTGTCTCCTCCGATCAGCTCTCCTCCTGCACGAGCTGTCGGCGCTCTGCTGCGTTCAAGTGCAGTGGGAAATGTTCCAACTTTGCCTCGAGCGCACTCAAATGCGTAACAATGCTGCATGTGCCCGCCTACACTGTCAACCTCCAAGTCTAAAATAACTAAATAGATCAAGTAGTGTAAACTCAATCAACAAAAGACACTGAATTTAGTTGATTATCTTGAGTTTCTGTGACTCTGAGTAATTCCACCAAAATTTTTAAATTATCCTGAACTAATTTGTGAATTAAATGGTCCATTTAAATTTTACTTTTTATGATCTGGGCTGAATTGTACTACAGGTCAGGTAAAATGATATTCTTAACTTTTGAAATTTTGTCAGACCAGACCTTGGAGAATTGTAATTGATGATCCCTCAGCCAAAATAGTTTTTTTTTTCACAGTTGATAAAACACACTTTTAGTTTTATGCAAACAGTATTCTAGCTGAGTACTTTTTGTCATTGTACTCAAATTATTTGACAATCAGCCCTTAATCTGAGTGTTTTCCATGAATGACTTTGGTCATTAGACACCATTACACCATGAGTGAAGTTACTAACTCAGTTAGTGAAGTCCCACCTGTACGAGTGCACCTATGTGTGGAGAATACAACGCACTTTCTGAGTTAGAGTGCACTTCACGATCTCAACTTAAAGACACACAAATTAGACCACTTTGCGTGGCATTAGTGTTTGAAATTAAGATATAAAGCAAAATAACAACGGACGAGAAAAGAAAGAAAACCAAGTACAAAAGTACAAGTAAAATTGAGTTGATACAAATTAAAGGTCACATATGTTACAACTTTAAGGCAAGTTTATATCTGTCTCAGAGGTCCCCAAAACATGCCTGAGAAGTTTGTTGCTAAAAAACACTCCAGTATTGGATTGTTGCGTGTCTAAAAGCCCCTCTGTTTCAGCCCTGCTCAGAACGAGCTTTTTCTGTGTCTATGGCTTTAAATGTTAATGAGTTGTCTGACTCCACCCCTGACCCCGCCCCTCTCCGGAAATGGATGTGGCTTAATGGATGTGGCAGATGAGAGAAGGATCAGGAGAGGAGGGTGGAACTTTCTTCTAACTGAAACTGGGGGCGGGGCTAACTCCCCACATGACATCATGAGGGGAAAATCTGAGAATGGCTTGTCTGAACACACATTTTCTAAAAGATAGAGGGGAGAGGGAACAAAATTTCCTGATTCTTCGGGGGATTTTTGACAGACCAGAGGCATATATTTGCTAGAAAAGCCTGAAAAAGTGTATTTTGCATAATATGTGACCTTATGGTTAAATAGCTGCAACTTAGCACATGCTATAGTTTTATCGAGTGTCACTTAAATTACTTAGGTCATCAGTTTCCTTTAATATTTTACATTCCATTAACTTATCTGGGTTTACAGCATGCCAAAAGGATGTTAAAGTTAGGTGTACTCCAAAATATTGAGGCAAGCATTTTCCTCAAATTTAAGACACAGCTGTAATGATGACTGGCGTCTTAGTACACTGGGGCTGGTTATGGGAGGAACTGGAACTTGGACAAATCCGTAGGTTTGTTTCTGTCATAGTAGGCAAACCTGGCAGAAAGACCAACCATAGGTCCTGATTCATTCTTAATTTTTGAACTCAGAAAGATCATTTAAAAATCCTTAAAGATGGTTTAAACTATTTAGATGCCAAAAGAGCCATTCACTAATGTAATTCATTGTTATTTTGTTATTTGCATGCAGTCAGGCCTACAATGATCTTCAGTGTACCCAGCCTTATAATGAATTCTACCAGCCTCTCTAAGATCAGCTCACTGGTCCTGATTAAAACCCAGTCTGTGAAAGAGCGATGTGTAAAGCCTCCTGTGACTCTGGAAGAACTCTGAAATGTGTGAAAATAACCAAGGGATGATATCCTCAGGGTTATTTTCACAGTCTTCACAAACTTGGAAGAAACCATTTTTAATAGAGAGCGTTATCAGTGTGACGAGGATAATTCAGAATATATCAGCCTTAATACTCTGCTTGTTGTTTAAAGAGAAAAAACACTTCCCCTAAGTTTGTGTGTCATATGTGTACACATACCTTTTAAATAAAAGATAATAATATTAATACAGCATTTTTACAAGGAATAAAACCTCCTATAATCTGGATTCACACTTTCCTCTTCTCACCTTAAAGCACCAGGACAGCAGATATCTGACATCAGAGTCTAACAGAGCATCTCTAACATGGCTGAAACAGCAGACAGCTGTTGGATCTCCTCCCTAACACCTCCTCTCACTAAGACCAAGGTGTGAAGAAACACCTTTAATTGAATTAATTTTCATAAAATGGAGGTAGCCTCAGTGACGTCACCCATTGGTGTCACTGTAAGAAGGGCAGAGCTAGACCACACATGGAAAAAAGTCTGTAAACAAACATACTGTATTTATCATTGTGTTTATTTCTAACCAAACACTGTGGTTACTGATATACTAGATGACTTTAATGTGATCCCCACAAATGTGTTGTCATAACTGTAGAATTTATTTATGTGTAAAGTCTGAATTGTAATGCATTTTTTAATTCATGTGACTTAGATGTAGTTACCAGTTTGCACCACCAGAGGGAGTATAAAAATTCTTCCTCAAACGGAGAATCAACTGCAAGCTAACAACTAATGTCACGTGTCTTCATTTTTACCTGTCCTCTAACAGGTTAGTATTGTGTTTAATTATCCCCCAAATGCTTAAGGACTTTTAAAACTTTGCTTATGTTGTACTGACACAGTTTAATGTCAAAAGTGATGTGTTTTTTCATGGTAAAACTTAGAAGCTGATGGTTAATTGAAGAGAAGTTTTGCTAGCTCACGAATGTAGACGAGGTAACAAAAATGGCGTTTTTGTGCCGGGACTTTTCTTTGTTTCGCTTTAGCTCCTAAACATTATTGTTTTGCTGTAGTGTTGAACAGATAAGGGAATTTAAAAATATATTATTGTAGTATTTAGCTCCTTTCAGAGAATTAGGCCAAGCTTATTTAGCTAGTGAGTTGTAGTCATATTTTGTGGATGGATAAGGGTCTGAATGTAACTTTATTGTAACTTTATTGTTGTTAACATTATGTTTGATTTGAAGCAAGCACTTTAGACAATAAAAGGAAGGCACAGTCATATTATACTGTTCAGGTGCAGTTTTGAGCTAACTAGCAGCAGAAAAAGGGTAATCAGTTAAGTTACAAAGACCAAATAATGTGCTTTAATTTTACAATAGAGAAACATATTCATTAGAATTGAAGGCAACAGACATGTGTTAATGCCAAAAATGTATTGTTTATGAGACTGTGAACAGAAAATAAGTGAATGTCTGCACAGAGAAATGGATTGTTGTTGTATTTAAAACAGAATTGGCTGCTTGTTGACAGCTAATATCTCATGTACTTGTTTTTCCTGTCCTTTAACAGGAAGCGTCCACCAACATTAGGTCTTAGCTGTAAGGCCTGTTACATTAATGCTAGCGACAGTACTCATACGTTTACATATGTGACATCACAAACTCATGCTACCGTCTGCTGGAGGGTAAGAAATGCTTTCAAAAATGTATGGACAAGTTTCTTTCTCAGTTGACATCTACATGCGATACCCAGTTCAATTTTATTATTATTTTTCCCAAAAAAGTTGGTGCACTATGTAAAATGTATAAAAATTGAATGCAATGATCGTCAAATTTCATAAACCCATATTGTATTGTAGAACATAAAAAATAAATCAGATGTTGAAACCGAGACATTTTACCATTTCATGAAACTATTAGCTCATTTTGAATTTGATGGCAGCAAAACATCCCAAGAAAAGTAGGAAAAGTAAGTGATAACCTACTACTGAAAACAGCTGAAAGAGCCTTTTGCAACTAATAAGTTAATTGGCAACAGGTCACTAACATGACTGGGTCTACAATGAGCTTTTAACAGAGTTAGAGTCTCTCAGAAGTAAAGATGGACTGTTCACCAAGCTGCAAAGAACTGTGTCTCTGTAGCCAGCAAATTCCACATATATATCATATATGTGATATATATATATATCATATATATCACATATATATCATATCATACATATGGATCAGTTGCAAATTTTAAAATCACAGGATAACAAAGAGTCCAACATGAGGGTAGCATGTAACCTCTGACCTCTACCTTGTACACTGCATGGTGCTATTGCTGACCCTTTGACTGACTAATGACCTGCTGCTTGTTCCACAGGAACAACACGAGACATCATGTTGATATGGTGATGAGATTTACAACCAGGAGTGTGTACATTGTGTTGTATTTTGAATTTGCTTTGTAGGTTTCGTTCCTGTTTGGGTTGACCTGCTCTACCTGGATTGATGCATTCTGGCAGTGGCCTTCAATGAAAATAGACCTGGACCTGAGCAAGTGATGTGGAACTGCAAAGTTGTTCTAAATCAAAGAAATTTGCTCCAGAGTGTGCTTTGCTTGCAGATTGCTGTGCAGACAGAGTATGTGGAATTTGAGGGTGCAGGTCCAGCATGACAGAAACTGCACTGAAGTGGTTCAGACCTTCTTATCAGACTCTTTTATAAGTTTTATTTGAAATCTACTTTTTTCTGCAGTTGTCAGGTGATGTAAACAAATGTTTTGAATAGTGGAGACTTAAAATGCAGCTGTCCTACCCTCTTCCTGCCTTCCAGGCCTATGTGCTGGTCAGTTGACTAGAAACTATGAATACACATGATAGAAATGGTCCTATACCTGGGGTATTTCTTTGACTTACTGTCTGCAGGTTTTGTTACATTCAACACAAAAATAATTAAACAGGATGCAGACTGGACAAATAATATTAACTGACAAAGGGGCAAAACAAAAGCTACTTTTACGCAGTCAAGAGATAAAAACAAAAGGTCCAATCAGTTTTTGTTGTTAGTGTGTTTTAAAGCTTTCTGAGTTTGGTCTCAGACGGTTTTCCAAGGATTTTCCTGCAGCTTTAGTGATAAAGATGTTGCCTCAAGACATGGATTTATATCTTTAGTCTGGATTAATGAGCTTAATCAATTTCCTGTTTCATTCCTTTTATTATCTCTAGTGCACTTTTGTTATTGTGTTAGCACAGAACATAACTATCATTAAATCTTGCTTATTTCTTTATAAATAAATTTGAGGAATAATTACAGACCTGAAAAAGAAAAAAAAGAGACGAGACAAGAGCATAAACTGTTTAATTTTTTTTCATATTTGATGTTTTTCATCATCCTTACATTCAGGCTGCTCCGTTTGTTGAACAATAGATCATTTGCCATTACATTACATTTCTTCTCTCTTAGCTTACAGATTGCCTACGTTCACTCTCCAAACATCCTAACAACTGTAACTTCCATATTTGCCACTTTGAAGAGAACTTTTAAAGAATAATGAGACATGAAAGGGTTAAAACAGAAAGAGCAACCACACAGAGGAAAAATGGTCCAGGAAGACAGCACAACTTTTAAAGGTCAAGCGGAGGCTCAAACCTCAGAGACCTATAACTTTAATTTTCTTAACCTGAGCAGGACTTCCTGTCAGAGGAGATATTTAATCTCTATGCAAACTTTCAGGTTAGATTTAGAGTAAAAATAATACATACTGAAGAGCAGGAGAGGAGCATTCATGTGTCTGTGAGGATCGTCTCCATCCTCCATTAAAAGTTTCTGTTTGTTAAAGACTGGCACAGCGTCTAGGAGATCTGCTGCACCAAACTGAGAAGAAATCCTCATTTTTAGTCCTGTCATTTAAAAGGCAGACACAGTGACCTGTGGAGACCTCACAGGAATTAGCATCTGTATTAGACACACAGATACCAAGTGCTTAATGCTAAGTGTGGATGCACCACCTGATTTCATATCCAGTAGCTTAAATTGCATATGGATGTGGTCTTGGATGCCTTCATCCAGACTTGTGTGGTGATGGTGGAACCAAGGCCTCCAATAGAGAGGGATAAAGGGGACAGCTTTCTTGGGCCCAGCCAAACTGGGGCCCATGGAGGTCAGCTGAATCATGGTCCATCGTTTGGTTAATCCGTGATAATAATATATTTTTGAATCAAAATAATAACCAATCTATTAAAGTAAAAAATATGTTTTTTTTTATGCTGTAGCAAATATAGCCGTTTTTTTTTTTTTGGTGATATTAAAAATGTGGGGGGACACATCGAACTAAGTGAGTAGGAACATTTTGTAAGACTTCATAGCTAGTAGTAATGTGCACAAATGTCACATGCCAGACATTTAAGCAGAAGAAAAGAAGAATCTGAGACAACTTTTTTTGAGAAAAAAAAAAATAGAATAATTGTGAAAAGGGACAAAAAAGAAAAGAGGCAAAAATTGACAAAAATGGGCAAAAGGTGGCAAAAATATTTGAAAAGCAGGAAAACAGGTTAAAAGCATGAAAAATAGGCAAACAGTGGAAAAGATGGCTAAAGGATTAAAAAGTTGCAAAAAGATGTCACAGAAATTGAGAAAGTGGCAGAAAATGAAAAAAAAAAAATAGCAAAACAAGTTCCAAAAATGTGGTTCAAAATGGGCAAAAAGAAGCAAAAAATAGCATCAATTTGCAAAAATGAGTATAAAACAATGAAAAATGGTTCAAAAGTGGCAAAAATGGAAGAAAATGACAAATTGTAACAAAATGTTTGAAAAGCAGAAGAAATAGGTTAAAAATAGAAGGATGGGCAAAAAATGGCAAATGACAGTTGAGGTAGGAAAAAGATGTTGGAGAAATGGGCAAAAAAAAAAAATTACAACTTCAGGGCCCCTCCCAGAGCCTCGAAAATATTCTTCATTCTTCTCCAGACAAACACAAAATGAGAAAAACAATGAAATAAGACTTTAAAGTCCTCAAAAATAGACCCAAGGACAACATTATTATAAAAATAGGATGGGCCATAAACAGAACCTTGTGGGACACCACTCATAAGTGTAGCCAGAGGAATTGTCCTCCAAATGGTTAGAGAAGTTCCTTTCTGTCAAGAAGGTCTGGACCACTTGAGTGTAGAACTTTAAATCACAGTCACTCTGAACATGACCGGAGAATTGTGTAGTTGACAGTGTCAAAGGGGGCATAGTGAAAAAATATTCAAGAAAATACAGAAAATATTGGAGAAAGCCATGATGCTGATGTTTACACCCAGTGGCATGGTTGGTCCTTTTGTTTGTGATGAGGCTGCTTCATCCTCTTTTCTGCTCTAAAATATGTTGCATTTATCTGCTGTTTCTATGAAAAAGCCAAACTTTACATTGCATAAATTTAAAGACAAAACAAAGATGCTTTAGTGTCTGATTCTGATCCTTCTTCTGCTGTGTTGGATTTACACAGTGACATTTTTATGCCATGTCTTGCCCTCCCTCTGAGACCCGTCACTCTCCCATCTGATAGTCTTCTCTCCCGCTGCGAGGGACATGTGTGAAAGAGAAACTCAGAGCAATTGCAAGGAGTGCATGTGTGAAAGTGTTTTTTTAAGAATTCAAAAGAGACTTGAGGAAGAGAGATGGGAATAAAGCTTCCCAAAGCTTGCAAATTGGCCCCTTCAGTCCAAAGCATTTAGGTAGTGATGAATTTTGATTTATCTGTAAACAGAAGTAGGATTCATGTAAAACATTAGAAATGGGTTCTTCTTACTCAGAAAATAAAATCCTGTTTTCTATTTTAATAACGGTTTGGCTCTGTGTGTGAATACACTTAAGTGTGTATCATTTTCTTGGAGTCGGTGCTGGAGATGGATCAGCTGGTCTCTGCCTCCTGCTGGGCTCCTACTTCAAGGGTGTTGATGAGTTTCTGCAGCCTCCATCGACTGTACAGCAAACACACTCACTCATTCAGATTAATTACTCAATTAACCTGACAATAGGCCAGTCATACCCTGCGTTAGCATCTGTCATGGCCATTCAGATAGCAAGTTGACTGACCTTTAACACGTGTGCCCACATTTTGAGAACAGTGTTCTCAGTGACAACCTGTGGTTCTCACTTGCCCATCTGTTATGCAAATAACAGCCCAGACATCATTTCTGCAGCTCTCTTGATAACACTGCATTCTGTCTGCAGTTAAACCACCGACAGTACGAACGAATGGTGGAGAATTAACCACAGAGGGTAAGATAGCACCAGTCTGTCTGACCGCCTGTCAGCACCTCACTATCACACCTTATGTTCACTACTCTGTTTTCTCTCTGCTTTTCTTTGTTTGGATGCAAAAGGGCTGTGAAGATTAATCATGTTTATTATGATCAACAAAGATCCACATTAAGGGCACAGTAATCACATCATTAATTTTCCTTTAAACACACTTTGGTTAAGCCACTATCATCTCCTTAATATCTCATTTCACATTCAAGTCCCTGCAAACTTCAGTCTGAACTTTGTGTCTTAAAACACCAGATATGTTAGAATAAGGTTGCTATAAACATGTAACTGAATTTTTTATTTAGACCGTTGCAAAGTTGCTCACCTATTTCGTGGCTTGGTGTAGGGAAAATATAGGGACCCACAACGTCACTAGTCTTGATGGGGAATTAGCCAACCCCCCCTAACACTACAACAATATAAAATCACAGAACAGTGCATCTCTATATAGTCTGTTAAGCCAGGCATACACTTGGCAAATTTCATCTGATTCAGCCACAAATTTTGAGTCGCACAATTCACTTGGGAGTCGTGCCAATTTTCAGTCAGATCAGGCGTTGTTTGTCGTGCAGCGTGCAGGTAGATGACAACTGACAACGATCAGATCACAGCCCGCCTCCTCTTGACTGGTCGTGTGTGCTCTCTGCAGTGTCTTTCATACATTAGTCCCTGTTGAAAAGAGCTCAACCTGCAACAAGTTATTTATACATAGTTTATAATGGACCTGGGCCAGATTTGGCCTGAAGGCCTTGAGTTTGACACCTGTTCTCTACATGCTCTAGATGCAACTATTCTTTTCCTTTACACTGTCAAAGCTCCACTTTTCATCCCAGCTTCTTGTGTGGCGCTGAGCCTGTCAAGAGCTTCCTTAAGAGAGATTAGAAGCTCTTCACCTCTTCTGTCAAACATTCTTGTGCCGGCTGCTGAAAGCGCCACACAAGATGTGAGGAGAAAGCACCCCAAAGTGTTGATTCAATTCAAGGCTTACCTGAATCCTAAAGCGTGGCTCCTTCTCTCTGATAAAGGCTGCTATTTATCTATTCATGTCTGCAGTCTCCTGCAGTTTCAGGCCCCTAGTGGATCTGATCCATCTTTCCCCAGGTCCAACTGCCACTGTGCCTAGCCCTTCACTCTTGATGGATTGTCATCCTGCTCTTCTGATGTCTGTCATTTGTCCTTTCAACATCTGATCAAAATCAGGCTGTTCCTTTCCTAACAGGCAAAAAAGAAGAGGGCTCTCATACCTGTGCTGCTTTCCCACCTACCTGCTTTACACCACGTTCCAAATTATTATGTAAATGAAAATTTTCTCTAATTCTTCTAAATAGTTGATGCAAATGACAGTCAGTAATTTTCAAGTCATCAACCGTTAGAGCATGATTCAAATTTTAGTGAACAAACCTCCCCATGACAATAAAAATGGGCTCAAGAAAATGAAAAAACTCAAAATGCACTGTTCCACATTATTATGCACAACAAAGTTTCAAAACATTTTATAGGTTGTAAAGAACTGAAAATGGTAATTTGAAGATAAATGCTACTGAAGACATGGTACTTCTTTTTGTACCATGGTAGAAAGTGGTCAGTCAGAAACTCTATATGCTTCGGCCCTCTCCCCATGATTCTGGCCTGAAATATGACTCCACCATCTCCTCGCTGACGTCGCAGCCTTGTTGGGACATGGTGGCCATCCATCAACCATCCACTACTCCTCCATCTGGACCATCCATGGTTGCATGGCACTTATCAGTAAACAAGACTGTTTGAAAATGAGTCTTCATGTATTTCTGGGCCCACTGCAACTGTTTCTGCTTGTGAGCATTGGTTAGGGGTGGCTGAATAGTAGGTTTATGCATGACTACAGGCCTCTGGTGGACCAGCAGCTTCAAATATCTGTTTGCTACTTTGAAATGGTGATTTAGCAGAGGTCTGCTCTCTTAATCCGATGAATGTGTCTAGCAGAAACCTTCCTCATTATTGCCTTTATCTGCACAAACCCGTCTGTGCTCTGAATCAGCCACAAATTTCTTCACAGTATGATGATCACGCTTAAGTTTTCGTGAAATATCTAATGTTTTCCTTCCTTGTCCAAGGCATTACATTCCGGCAGCAGAGAGATCCTTTTTCTTTCCCATATTGCTGAAACCTGTGGCCTTCTTGATAATGTGGAACATCCTTCTTAAGTAGTTTTCCTTTAATTGGGCTCACCTGGCAAACTAATTACCACAGGTGTCTGAGATTGATTTCAGTGATCCAAAGAGCCCTGAGACACAATACCATCCATGAGTTAAATAAAAAAAAAAAATTGAATGTTTATGTGACAAAAATCCAATTTGCATAATAATTTGGAACGTGGTATAAAGCAGTGGACCTGCAGAGCCTTCTTTAAATGAACTGATTTCGTTCACACTCCATCCAGAAAACTGAGGTCTACCAACCAGTTTGTGCTCGCGTGAAAATTAAAGAAAAATTTACAAGATTTCCTTGTTTGCTCTATTCAATTATGGGAATGCAAAGATTCATGAATGCAGTGCTGCAGCAGCAGATACTGAACACAAGTCCAGAAACACAAAAGGTCTGAGCATGTGCTGCTAATGCAAGAAACCCAAACATGACAGATTGCAAAACAGGTCTGCACAGAAACAGAGCACATACAACAATGAAGTCACTGTTACATGATTAAATAATGACAAAACAGACAAGAAAGACTTTATGTTAATGAAAATATCAGAGGGAGTATGTCTTGGAGAGGAATCTTGAATAATTCACGTTTGTGCTGCAGAGATCAGACACAATGCCACTGAGAGGACTCTCCTTTTCCCATGAGCTCTCTGCAGGTCATGAAAGTCTGAGTTTATCTTTGAAATAATAAAAAGCAGAGATGACCTTTACAAAGAGGAGCGCTGAAGCGTGCGGCTGCAGAGTATCACAGACTGTGTAAGTGGGAAGCGTGGGATAAAAGATGCTCTCCTATTTCTCTCACAAAGACCTTTAAACTGAGAAATCTAAACCAGCATCACTTTCTGCTGCCAGGCCTTCAAGGATCACCGCAGGAAAATATCGCTCACGCCGCTCCGTCATGCTGAGAGTTTGTCAGTTTCGTCTAGAAATCATTTCCAGGAATGTGATTTCACAGAGCTGGCTGCAGGCTGCACAGAAACACAGCCTGGTTTCTCTTTGAAATCTGTTTATATTTAGGCAGTGCTCTGAATATACAGTAGAAAGATTTAAGTGACACTTTTGCTTCCATGTTTCAATCCACTTTTATTTTGTGACTATTTGCAACAAGTCATCACATTTCAATCATCAGAACTTTAAGTGGGGAGGCCTGGATGTTGTTATAGTCGATACTGATCACTGATCAGCTATGTTTAAGATCAGCCAACTCTGTTACTGATCATATTTACTGTTTTGAAAAACACTATGTTGCCAAAAGTATTTTGGCTCACCTGCCTTGGCTTGCATATGAACTTAAGTGACATCCCATTCTTAATCAATAGGGTTTAATATGACATCGGTCCACCCTTTGCAGCTATAACAGCTTCAACTCTTCTGGGAAGGCTTTCCACAAGGTTTAGGAGTGTGTTTATGACCATTCTTCCAGAAGCGCATTTGTGAGGTCACACACTGCTGTTGGATGGGAAGGCCTGGCTCTCAGTCTCTGCTCTAATTCACCCCAAAGGTGTTCTGTCAGATTGAGGTCAGGACTCTGTGCAGGCCAGTCAAGTTCATCCACACCTAACTCTCTCATTCATGTCTTTATGGACCTTGCTTTGTGCACTGGTGCACAGTCATGTTGGAACAGGAAGGGGCCATCCACAAACTGTTCCCACAAAGTTGGGAGCATGGAATTGTCCAAAATCTCTTGGTATGCTGAAGCATTCAGAGTTCCTTTCACTGAAACTAAGGGGCCAAGCCCAGCTCCTGAAAAATCAAGCCCACACCATAATCCCCCCTCCACCAAATTTTACACTTGGCACAATGCAGTCAGACGAGTACCGTTCTCCTGGCAACTGCCAAACCCAGACTCATCCATCAGATTACCAGATGGAGAAGCGCGATTCATCACTCCAGAGAACACATCTCCACTGCTCTAGAGTCCAGTGGCGGCGTGCTTTACACCACTGCATCTGACATTTTGCATTGCACTTGGTGATGTATGGCTTGGATGCAGCTGCTCAGCCATGGAAACCCATTCCATGAAGCTCTCTACACACTGTTCTTGAGCTAATCTGAAGGCCACATGAAGTTTGGAGGTCTGTAGTGATTGACTCTGCAGAAAGTTGGCAACCTCTGCACACTATGCACCTCAGCATCCGTTGACCCCACTCCGTCATACTACATGGCCTACCACTTCGTGGCTAAGTTGCTGTCGTTCCCAATCACTTCCACTTTGTTATAATACCACTGACAGTTGACTGTTTAATATTTAGGAGCGAGGAAATTTCACCACTGGACTTGTTGCACAGGTGGCATCCTATCACAGTACCATGCTGGAATTCACTGAGCTCCTGAGAGTGACCCATTCTTTCACAAATATTTGTAGAAACAGTCTGCATGCCTAGGTGCTTGATTTTATACACCTGTGGCCATGGAAGTGATTGGAACACCTGATTTCAATTATTTGGATGGGTGAGTGAATACTTCTGGCAATATAGCGTATATGTACATCGCTGTAAATAAAGGTTGGCCTTCAATGATTTCTCAAATAGAGATAAACAGTGAAAATAAAAGCATTCTTCATTGATTTTAAATTGTAAATAATATGAAAATATTTCTGAAATTATTATCTTTTTAAAGTGTTTTACTTGAAAAACTCCAAAAATAATTCATTTGATGTTGCGTTGTGTTGTGTTACCAAATCTTATTACTATGATCGGCATGTCTGTCCATCTGTCTGTGTGTCTGGGTTTGCAGACCACAATTGTATTTGATTCCCCTCAGAGGACTTCTTGAGTGATCTGGTTCAAAACTAGTGCCATAAAAAATCATAAATATGTAAATACTTTCTATTAAATCCTGAAATTTTTAGCCTTTCCTGTGTTGGCCAGGGCCCTGAAATCTCTAAAAATACCACTGATGTCTTCTGTAAGATTATGAGTGGTTGGTTCCCTTCTAACTAAAATTAGCTTAATACAAATGTTCAGTGGATCAGATCCACTAGGGGTGTGAAATCACCACAGATGAACATTTACATTGTTAGTTCCTCTAAGACTTCCATGTAAGTGCAATGATGTCACTTCTGTTCTCTGTCTTCATCCTAACCAGCAAGCACTGATATCGCCATGGTGACGTACCTGTTTGTATGTTAGCAGCAGAAGAGAAAGAGAAAGGTGAGAGCGAAACCAGAGGATGACGATTCATGAGGCTGTAAACAGAGAAGCAATCAGTGCTGGAAGCTGCTGATCAATACTCCATCAGCCTCCAACAGATGGGCTATTGTTGAAGGAAAACTTGTCTTATTGCTTCTTTTGTCTAACAACATATAGCATGTTGCACAAAGCAGTGGTGGGTCTGGATCAAATACAGAAACAAAGAACACCATCATGAAATAAACTCTTTAGAAATCTACCAGTGTATTAAAAAGCCTGCAGACACAGAGAGTTAAAAACTAGAACTGATTCATACTTCTCTATAAAATCCTGATGTGCTCTCCTCAAAAATGAAACTATGCTTTAAAACAACACAGACTGCCCTGTAATCGCTCCTCTAGGCAGCTTTGTATTTACAAAAACCTCTTCTCCTCTGATGTCTCCTCAACATAACACATTTGGTTTCAGGAAATGTGGCGGAATCAGAAATTGGAAATCTAACTTGCAGAGAAATTGCATTGCTGACTAGGCAGAGAATCACAGCACTGCACAGATACACTAATATATGTAGGGTTTATGATGGCGTGGTCACTACCGCTTAGTTTCTTAAATTAAACCCAAATTTTATTCACAATAGAACATAATCAACATTTCAGATGTTGAAACAGACATTTTATCATTTCATTAAGAATATTAGCTCATGTTGAAACTGATGGCAGCACCAATGTATAGCATCTCCTCCTCTTTTAACAAACATCTGGGAAGTGAAGAGACCAGTTGCTGGAATTTTCAGGGAGGAATGTTGCCTCATTCTTGTCTGATGTAGGATTCTAGCTGCTCAACAGTCCTGGGCCCTTTTCAGCATCGATAGTGCCTTTCCAGATGTGTAAGCTGCACTAGTAATAAGCTGGATGGCCCCTCTCCTCTTAAGTTGCGGGACACAGCATCCAAAAATAACTGGAACTTTTGATTCATATGGCCACAGAACAGTTTTACATTTTTCCTCAATCCTTTTCAAAGAGCTTCGGCCCAGAGAAGACATCAGCATTTCTGGATTGTCTTTGAATATGACCTCTTCTTTGCATGAAACAGATTTAACTTGCATTTGTGGATAGGATAAAATAACAATGATTTTTGGAAGTGTTCCTAAGCACATGCAGTGATTTCCAGAACAGAATCATGCCTGTTTTGGAGTGCCGCATTAAGGCTCGAAGATCATGAGCATCCGATATTGACCTTTGGCCTTGTCTCTTGTGCACAGAGAGTTCTCCAGAATCTCTGAATCTTTTGATGATATTACGGACTGTAGATGGTGGGATACTCAAAGTCTTCATGATTTTAATTGTTAATATGTTCTGAAATAATTCCACAATTTCAGATGTACAATCTTTTTTTAAAGCTGATTTTTTATTTTTTATTTTTTGGCAATTTTGGCCTTATTTTGGTAGGACAGCTGAAGAGAGACAGGAAATGTGGGAATGGGGGAAGACATGCACCAATAATGTGCTGAGACTGGGAATCTATCCTGCCACTGAGGACCACTTAGCTTCACCGGTGCCCCCCTCTGCCCATCTTTATTTCTGAGAAACTCTGCCTCTCTAAAATTCTCCTTTTATACCCAAACATGCTTCTGACCTGCTGTCGATTTACCTCATTTGTTGCATAATGCTCCCTCAGCTAGTTTTCATCAGTGCCACTTACTTTTTCAGCTTCCTGTTGCCCCATACCTACTTTTTTGAGATGTGTTGCTGCCATCTTCAAAATGGGCAAACATTTTAATGAAATAGTAAAATGTCTCAGTTTCAACATCTGTTATATTGTTTATATTCTAAAGTGAATAAAATAAAGTTTTATGAGATTTGAAAGTCATTGCATTCTGTTTTTATTTACATTTTACACAGCGCCCCAGTTCCTTGGAATTGGGGTTGTACATCACTGTAAGCCTTAGTAAAATACATCCTATACTGTTTGCTGGGATGATGTAGTGAATGTGTTTATTTCTGCTGTAAATTTGAACATTTTGAAATGGGGCTCTATGAGAATTGACTCATTTTGGAGAAAGCCTCTAGTGGACACTCAAAGAACTACAGTATTTGCATTTCTGCTGTGGTTTGTTTTGTCAACCAGAATTGCTTCCTTTAATTAAAATACTGTTCAAGACGATGTCCACTTGAAGTTGTCCCCCTTAGTGTTGCTTGCTTTTTTAAAAATTCTATTATCTAATTTTGCAATATCATTTTTAGTTTTGAGAGTGTTATATTTATTTAGCAAAGAAATAAACAAAAATTGAAGCAAAAGTATTTCTTCCAGCATGCATAAAGTTTTCTATGTCCAGGTTTGCACAAATGCAGTAATGCATAGGAATAGGGCCAGTGAACAGCCAGTATGTGTTCATAGAGAGCAGAACATAACAGAAGAAAGCAAGTGAGCTCAGTGGAGCATCATTTATGATCTCTCCAAACAGGCTGGTGTTCAGAAATGGCTCCATTCTCCATGTGTGGCTCAGAAACATCCACAGAAGCAGAATCTCTCCTGACCGTGTGGCTGAAGCCTAAATGAGCTCGTCTCCTCGCTAATGAAGCTATCTGGACGTGGAGAGCAGAGAGGACCATAATTGGAGACATAAAAATGTGTCAGCTGCTCCTCATGATCTCATCTGTCCCTGCTGCAGAGGACAGACACCATCAGTACTGTGGGGTTCAAACCCTGTCATCACATCCATCCATGTTTATGGCAGAGGAGGCTCTCATTTTGAATGCAATGAAAACTCAATAGATAGAGATGATTGAAAAGGCTGTATGTGGACTTATTAGATCAGTATGGCATCTATAAATCCCCCCCCACACACACACACACACACACACACAATTTATAGACAAAATTCTGTACTGCATGTACGTGTGCTTCCGAATTCTCATTAGAATTACAAAAACAAAGATCTTCCTATCTTGTCTGTTCAGTTTGCCTTTTGCAAGCTTTAGGGCCTCTGGTACAAACTGCGGATATCTAGGGACAGATAAGCAAACCGGTAACAAAGTCTTCTTTCTCATGATCGTTCCCTCCCATTTATGGGTAAGACTTTACAACAAAGTACACAAATGTGGGCAAAAGTACTTGTTAAACAATGATATGTGGTTCAGCAAACTTAGCTTTAAAACCAAATGCCCACCTAGCTTGTTTAACTTGATTAATCTTCAAGGACTGAGATCTGTTATCTCTTCATCTTAACCTTCAACCTGTCTTTTTGATAATGCAATTAAAGGGATAGAATGGAATAATATTCTGTCCTATTCTGATGCCAACTTTGACTGTCAGGCCCTTTTGTCCACTGTCAAACGTGTAATGAATACTTTTATGAGGAAAACAAAACCCAGCCATAGACGAAAAAAACACCCTTCCATGGATAGGAGCTGATTTACTTAAAATGATGAGGGAGCGTGATGCAACGCTGAAGGCAGCTATAAAATCGAAACTGACCACTGATAAATTAAAGTTTGTGGGGCTACGAAATAAGGTTACAAGAGAAATAAGGAAAGCAAAGGCCAATTTCTTTGTTAATATTATTGACCGAGCAAAGGGCACTTCCAAATTAATTTGGGAGTACATGAATAAGCTGAACGGTAAACATAGTGGGGGGGAAAAGTGCCTAGAAATTTCTGTGAAAGGTAATATCACACAAGACCGAACCCAAATTGCAGAAAGCTTTAATTCTTATTTTGTGGAATCAGTGCGGACTCTGCAACAGATCTTCCCCTCTAATCTGAGTATGGTCCCAGTGGATCACAGTCAACCTGTTTTTCAGTTGTGTCACATCACTGAAAAAAGGTAAAAACCATTATGAATTCTTTGAAGAATAAAGCTAAGGATGCATATGGTCTTGACACAATGATTTTAAAAACATTCGATGAATGCTTGTCTGGACCAATATCAGCTATTATTAACAGATCCTGTAGTGAAGATGTATTTCCAGGAGCATGGAAGGAAGCTATAATAACCCCTATATATAAAGCAGGTAAATTCTCTGAAGTAGCAAATTATAGGCCAATTAGTGTATTACCTGTTTTGTCCAAAATAGCAGAGAAACACATAGCAGAACAATTGATAAATCACCTTAATACCAGCTCTCTTGGACTGCACCCCATGCAGTTCAGTTTTAGATTGAACCACTCAACAGAGACTGCAAGATGCTTTCTCTTGGAGAATATTAGATCTGAACTTGATAAGGGGGGAGTTGCCGGATTCTTAGATCTAAAGAAAGCCTTTGACACTATGGATCATAGCGTCCTTCTCACGAAGCTTTCTCGGTACAACTTCTCCCCTAACACCTTCAGATACATGAAGTCTTATCTTGAAGGTAGAACTCAGAGAGTAAGGGTAAATGGTGAGCTATCCTCTGCCCTCAATTGTAGTTTTGGTGTCCCCATGGGATCTATATTGGGACCACTGTTGTTTAGTCTTTATATAAATGATCTTCCATCTGTATGCAATGAGTCTGATATCCAGATGTATGCAGATGACACGATCATTTATGTTCATGCAGCAACCAAGCAGCAAGCTGCAAACAAGTTAACTGCAGTGATGACCCCAGTTGTTGAATGGCTGAATAACTCATGTCTGCATCTAAATACTAAAAAAACGGTTTGCATGATTTTTACCAAGAGGTCAATGGACACCGTTACACCTGAGGTCTATGTTAACAGGAAAAAGGCGACAGTTGTGCCCGAACATAAATATCTCGGAATAAAAATTGATTCAAATCTTACATTTAAAAAACAAATTAATCAGTTGTAAACACAGCAAAGTCTCACTTATCAAATTTCCGTTTTATCTTATTGCATGTGCTGTTATGTATTATGTAATGCACTGTAATGTATTGTATGTAATGTATCTTATAAGTAGGCATAGTACTGTTTTTAATGGATTTTTATTATTGCAGTGCTCATGTCAGCTGCCCCAGAGACTACAGTTGAAAATTAGCCAACTTGGCTAAACCGGCATATTTACAGTATTGTTCATTAATGTGCACTGTCTCTGTATTTTAAACCAATAAATAAATAAAATAAATAGACCCAATCCCAACCAGGCTGGTCTCACATTTGTTCTGTACATGATAAATACTGTATGTCTACTTAAAAAGCCAATGCTTGATTCAGGCACCGTAGCTAATTATAGACCCATATCTAATCTTCCTTTTATTTCTAAGATCCTTGAGAAGGTAGTGACCAATCAGCTAAGTGACTTTCTTCTACATAAAGTCTATTTGAAGACTTGTTGTCAGGATTTAGAGAGTTTAGCACTAAAACTGCATTTGTTAAAGAGACTAAGGGTGCTTTCACACTAGGGGGCCTGGTCCCGGATCTGAGTGCACTGGAGCCCAAAGTCTGGTTCGTTTTGGTAGTGTGAATGCAAACAAACTGCTCTCAGGCACCGGGCCTGGGCCCACTTGGGGAGTTGGTCTCAGGCGTGATTCAAGTGGACTCTAGCACGGTTCGGATGAAATGTGAATGCAACCATTCCTGGATCCGGGACAGAGAGTCGTATCAGCTTTATGACGTAATCATAAAAGCTAAACTTCTTTCCATAGCGCAGCAGTTTGTTCACATTTTTCAACAAATAAAGGGCAGAAATCATCAGAATCCAGTCAATAAACGGTCTGTTGGGACTCACCTTACAGATGAACACAAGTTGGAGTCAGTGAGAGGAGGTGCAAAGCCAATAAAAGTCTCCTGTCACCTCAAAACACGCTGTATCTGCACAGCCCGAGCCCATTTAATCCTCTGAGCTGCACACAGATGTGCAGATACGAAGAGTGAAGTTGCTGGCATCTTGTGATTTTAAATCATCCATGGCTGCAGGATGGACTTCTTGCCGGGTTAAAACAAAAACAATCTTCGCTCAGGTCATGACCCCAGCAGTTGCCATGGTAGCTTCTTCTTCTCTCTTCTCCTTGTTGTGGTTGTAAACCAGCTATGTGCACAGCGCCACCTGCTGTTTCAGACTCAGTACATACGCAAGTGGGCCCGGCACGGTTCGATGTTGCTAGTGTGAAAGCAAGCCAGCGGGGGAAGGGGGAGGGGGAGGAATCACGCCGCAGTGTGGTTCGAAACAACTGGGCCTAATGTGAAAGCACCCTAATGATCTACTGTTAGCTTCTGATAGAGCTCTTCTCTCTGTCTATTAGAGCTCAGTGCTACTTTTGACATTATTTATCACCACATCCTGTTACAGAGATTTGAGCAATGACTTGGAATTACAGGAGAAGCATTAAGATGGTTTAAATCCTATCTCTCAGATCGATCTCGGTATGTACATGTTAATCATCAGTCTTCTACTCACACCAAGGTCAGCTATGGTGTTCCTCAGGGTTCTGTGCTTGGACCGATTCTTTGTACTCTTTATATCCTTCCTCTTGGTGACATTATATGAAACCATGCCATAGATTTTCATTGTTATGCTGATGATACCCAACTGTATCCTAGAAAAGCTTCTGGTGGGGGTATAAAGGCGTGGATAGCGTCATTAGAATGGCACAATGGCCAGCTTCAAGAGGGTGGGAGATGTAAGTGGCTACAATTTATGGTTCATAATAATCTGTGTGTCTTGTAAACAACATCAGTTCCAGGGGGTTAACTCAAACATTTTGGTCTGGTATGGCAGTCATTGTGTATCTGATGGATTTGGGAATGTCTGTACTAACACTGGGTCTGAAACTGAAACACACAGTAGAGAGACATGCTCAATTCAGACAGAAATAGGGAAGAAATGTTCGCCCTGTTAACTCCTGATACTAACTGTGGAAGCTGATGTTACAAGTTCGGTCTAAATGCCATCACTCTGAAGCCTTTTCCTGAGTTTAGACCGTATTGGTACAGGAAAATATGACTGAAATATCATTCAGTATTCCAACACACTTCAGAGCTGTTAAAAGTGGCAATACTGGAAAAATATCCCACAAGATACTGTAAAAGAAGATCAGTTTCAAGTAGGAGCTCCTGACAGCGATGTAACACATCCTGTCAAAACTACAACAATGATGAATTTCTCTGGGTTTAAAAAATGAAAAGCATTTAAGGTGATTAAGTACTCACATGTTAATCCATACAGCAGGTGTGGTAATTTTTCTAATTAGTTCTGACATTTTAGAGTGAAAATTCAGCATACTGCACCTTAAACGGAGAGCATGCAACTGCAGATTTCTGAATCAACCCCCCGTGTGTGCTTGGCGAGCTGACCCTCATTATCAGCATCCTGCTGTGGTCCGACACGTTTCCATGGAGACTCAAACCTGTTTCACATCCGTGCAGAAACAATCACAGCCAGCCATCAGCAGCCGAGAATTCTGGGTCAAATTGTTACCCTCACATGTGCAAAATGCCACCGCTGTATAAAATGCTGCTACATGCATGGAGTAAAAGCAAATCACTGTGTCATTTAAATAACAGACTGAGTAATTCTATGTAATCGTTATAACTTAGAGCTGAAAAATAAACAGCACATACATTTCTATTCTCCCAGAATCCCCTTCAAGCATCTCTTCAATCAGTGACAAAAACTAGAACATTTCCCAGACGTTTTTGCCTCCAAAGGTTTGATTAGTCTTGATTTGAGGCTGTCAGGAGTGGGTATATTCTCTCACAGCATGTGGACTGAAGCCTCCTCGTGGGTAAGACAGTCTCGAGAAGTGCGTGTTTGGGAGGGTAGGGGTCAGCCTCGGGGTTCTGGCGAATTTCAGGTCATGAAAGGATGGCAGACTGCAGCAAATAACCTCTGCGGAGCTGATGGTGCTATGACGCAATCTGCCCTTGTCCTCAAATGTGGCAACGGGAAACCAGATGGTGACTGTGGAAGAGACAGCATCTGTTAACAGCTGCTAATGTAAGGGAAAGATGATGAGGATAAAAAGACAACCAATGAGAGCGAGCAGATGGGGTAGCGTCACAGCCAGATCATACGTACTTTCGCCACTCACAACCATAAACACAACTTTAATTTAATTCCAGCCAGGATTTCATCCCGAGTCTTTCCCATGTTTTATGATTTTTGCTTCACCTGTAATGCATGCCAGGACAGCCTGTTGTGGAGGGACAGCAAGAGGATATCGACAGACATCCCTGTTCGTGTTTTTTTTTGTTTTTTTTTTTCTGAAGTCACATGATCACCAAGGTCGTTGGCAGTTCGGCAGGTGTGTGGTCTCCAGTGATCTGACAGCCTGGCTGAGTCGTCCAGTGTGTGCGTTCAGAGGATTAAAGATGAAAATTCTTTTAAAAATGTCCTCATATCTGTGGTCTCACACTGTTTTAAAATCGTTTCAGATTTAAAAATCGTGTAGTGTGTGGCCGGCCTTAGTGAACAAAAATCTGCTGCTCACTGAAGCACCGCCTTGATCTCCCTTCCCTCATCTCTTCCTAAAGCCCTCAGCACTCCGGCGTTAATGCACAAGTCTGACATGATAAAGCGAAGAATCATGAGGACCTCCAGGGTTACTGACAGAGCTCAACAAAGCAGAGACAGAAGAGAAGGCAATATTCTATGTACCACCCAGTTTGAGATTCTGGGACTGACGCTGAGCTCTGAAATCTGCATCATTAATCATTTCCACGTGGAGAATGGCGGCTCTGCCCTCCAGGTTACCGCTGTTCAAAGAGAGCAACTCACATCACCCGTGGATTTTAATTGAGCTCCTATCTGAAATAACCCCTCTTAATGTCTGACTTCTATGATTTATTCATCTGTGAGCCTTTTTCTCTCCACTTTCTTCCTGCAGTAAAGAACTGTGGGTAATTAGCGCCCGGCGGCCTCTCACGCTGAATGTCCTTGATAAAGATTTCATTAGTTTCCCTCCTGGGCTTTACAGCTGCTCCCTGATCGACGGCCTCACAGTCATTACCTTCAGGTCCTCACAGGTAACAGATCGAGGTGGAGGCAGGATTAGAGAGCACAGCTGCCTCTGGATCATATATTTTATTTCTGGGGCTGAAAACTTCATCTTGCTTAAGTTAACAGTTTAAGACTCTTTAGAGTCAGGCTGCTATCTAATAAAGCACACAGCACTTTTTATTTTGATTGAACAACCATTAAGAAGCTGGTGCTCTGCTAAAAAAGCTTTATTGTGTCTTGTTTTATTCTGCTTTCATTTGTGCATGCTGTGTTTTAATTGCACGTAATGTTTTTAATGTACCACCTCATTTAAATGTGTAACCTTGGTCTTAACTGGCATGCATTTGCACAAGCAAGTCATATTAAAATGTATGCCTTTGCATGCCAAATAAAACAATAAACTAATTATTTATTGGTTTTTTTCTGCCTGAGGAAGTCAATGCAACAACTTGCAACAGACAAAAACTCAAATTTATCCGTTTCATTTATAGTCAAAAACATCCTTGCTTAATTTCCATTGCCATGTGGCTTTTAATCGGAACTTTAACAAAGAAGACGTGTGCAAAGCTCTGCAGTCTAAGTTGCTTACTTCTGTTTTTATGGTGGCCTCACTTCAATAAAAACTGCTCTCTATAAGGTGTATTTACTAAGCTGTGAACTGCCATTTTTGCTTCATTGGTGAGTTTAACAGGTGAAGGAGAGCAGACTCCATGAGATGTCCTCAGGTACTTGAAGGATTAGTGATCTGACAGCAGGATAGGATACCCCCCTGATGGAGTATGGACACTGATGGTGGTCAAGGAAGGATGTAGGATGAGATGGGGTGGAGTCAAATTCAACACATATCGACACACATGTGACTCTTATTAATGCTGCTTTGTTAAATTAATTCTATTATAATTCAACAAAACGTCTGCGACTTCTGCCTTCACACTGTGATAAATGGTGGTTGTAAGCAGAGTTAATTTTGTCGACTAAAACTATGACTAAAAATGTCGACAGCCTTTTGTTCCATGACAAAAACTAGACTAAGACTAACAAAAATAGATCTGTGATGACTAAGACTGACAAAAAGTAAGTTTAGTTTTCATCAAGATGACTAAAACTAGACTAAAATGTAATGTAGTTTTCATCGGACATTCAAAATCTGTGATATTTCTCCACTGTGGGCAAATCTGTCAAAATACAATATATCTACAGTTATTCTGTCTCTCAGCTGTAGAAAGCAGGGACCCCAGGTTTGGCAGAGTGTATGGAACACACTATCATGATTTGGTACCAAATTAAGGCAAGAAAATAGTAATGCTTGGACTAAAAGCAAAGACTAAAATAGTTTTGAGTTTTCGTCGACTAAAACAAGACTAAAACTAAAAAGGGTAGAAATGACAAAAAAGTGACTAAAACTAAAAGACATTTCACCTAAAGACTAAGACTAAAATTAAAAAAAGCTGCCAAAATTAACGTCGGTTGCGAGGGTCAGTGTACGATTTCACACCTATTTATTTTCATATAAATATCTATTGATCAATAATAAGTTTAGTATTAAAGTCAGTATAACTCAGAGACTAATTTTTGGTCCCATTGTGTTGTTGTTCCCTGCTGCCAGGGTGGTGCCCTTTTATCAGTCTTGATGAGTAATTATATTTATTTATATGAACCCTTATTGTTTATTGCTTGAGAATGAAGAATGAAAATTGCACTCCAGCAATTACAAGGTACAAGTACAAATGTCCACTATGAGCTACTATTTGCATTGACTATGTTATTGAAACTGATAAAAATGATAATATCTAGTAAAAACGATCCAAAAGTTCAACAATAAGTCAAAGAGCTACGTAGTTGGAAAGCAGAGCAGCATGTTCATAAAGAACAAAGCAGTGCAGTGGCAGTAATGAAACAGCAGAGGAAGTAAAGGCAGTGAGGTCAGTCATTGAGCTTCCAGGCTGTCTTTACCCTTGACGTCCGTGGTTTGATGATTCTCAGCCTCCTGCCTAAGAAGACGGGCAATCAGTCCATATGTGGGTTGGGTGGGGTCCTTTAATGCAGGATGCTCTGCTCCTGCACAGGTCCAAAGTGCTCTTGGAAAGTAAAATGGCCATCCACTGCTTGTCCTGAAAAGGCTGGCAAGGTCAGCGTCTTCCTCCAAGAGGTAGGCCGCGACCTCTTCTCTCAGCTCCCACACCCCCGACAGAACCCTGCAAACCCAGGAGAGCCAGCTCACCTCACAGTAAGAGCAGGAGCTCATGCTCTGCCCTCATTTCCTTGTAAAACTCAGTGAAGAGCCTTTATTGTAGTGGCACTTTCCGATTAGACTCACAGAACCCCAAACTGCACCTTGGCTCATATTTTGGACTTTGCAGACATGAGCACCATCATGCTTTTGGCATAATCAGTACAAATCCCTAAACTCTCAGTCCATTACAGTGTGAGGTTTTAAAACTTGTGCCCTCTTCTCTGAGAATACTCTCTCCCCTTGTTGTTCACAGAACAGGAGCTCCTTAATCTCCTTACCTCTGATGCATGTGGAAGAAGCTGTGAACTAGGGAATCCCAGCACCAACAGTCTCATCTAGCTGCAGTGAAAAGATTGACTTTTGGATGTCTGCTGCCATGTTACTGATTCAGGATGTAATGGTTTTGTTTAAGAGTGGGACAGAGTGTTTTTGCCCTGAAATTTGCAGGTTAAAATGGTATGATATCTTCAAAAATCACTACTCTCATTTGTCTTATCTCCCTTTCTCCCTGTCTCTCTGTTACTGTGTCACCACCTAGTGTAGAAGAAGCAGACCTGCCCTTGTTGCATCTCAGTTCTTACACAGCCATTGCAGGGCTCTGTACGCAAATTAGCCATTAGGTTTTGCATTTCTTCATCAAAACTATAGAGCTGTTGACACAAACATGCAACATCACAGAAGTCCCTCACAGAGGTGTGTTAATACAGCAGAAATATCCACCCCCTTTAAAGTGACTGATCTAGTTCAAAAGAGGTCCAGTCAGTCAGTCCCAGGTCTCAAAGTTGGTGAAACAGGGATCACCTGAGTGCAGTGAATGTGCCTCAAGTGATTGTTGTATATAGACAAAGGTCAAAGGACAAAGGTGGAAGGTGTAAAGCCCAGTCACTGGTTAATCAGTATTCCTGCCTACCATTACATCATGAAGACAAAAGAACACTCCGAGCAACTTGGAGAAAAGGTTATTGAAGAGTATAAATCAGGAGATGGATAAACAAATGTATGATGCTTTTTGGCCATCAGAAAAGACACAAACACTGCACATCACTACAAACGTGAGATCTCCACTGTGAAACACAGTGGTGGCAGCATCATGCTGTGGGGATGCTTTTCAGCAGCAGGTCGAGGAAGGCTTGTAAAGGTAGAGGGTAAAATGAATGCAGCAAAAGGAGGACAGTCTTATTCAGTCTACAAGAGAACCATGGCTTGGGAGAAGATTTATTCTCCTGTACCACAATGACCCAAAGCACACAGTTAAAGCTACACAAAAATGGCTTCAAAACAAGGGGGATGTTCTGGAGTGGCCGAGTCAAAGCCCAGACCTTAATCCAATAGAGAATTTGTGGCTGGACGTGAGAAGGGCTGTTCATGCTGATCCCTGTGACTTGAAGTGGGTGACTATTTATTCAGTCACTTATTTTACGGAACATATTTGTAATAATGACATTAATGTGTAGAAATCTGTTTACACTTTGACATTAAAGAGTAGTTTTTTTTTGGTAATTTTTGGAGTAAAAAAAAAGGCAAATTATATTGACCAAGAATAGCTGCATTTCTTTTACAGTTTTTCGCGAAATAAAATAGCTATTCCTAAAGTTTCGACTAAGTACAACTGCGCTTTGAATGTTTTTCCATTGAAGGGTGTTTTGGGCATGAGCCTCATAAATTTCGTAAAATCTCACCCTGTGAGACTCCGCTACAAGAAAGATGGACGCTCAAAACTTACTGCATGTTTGTCTGGTTATGATTGGTTATGGTTGACAATTCTGAACAAAAGACGAAGGCAACGGATGATGGGTCAGAGGCAAAGCCCGTATGTATGGCAAAGCCATGTGTAAAGGTATAAGTATGATGTTAAGAAAAGTCTCGTCTCCTCTTCTGTCCACACGTACTGTGCCATGTTGTCTCAGAGTGAATTGGTCATGTGACACTATACATCACGTCCTGTGAAATCGAAAATAGTGTTTCAATTGCACATTTGTGATATATTTCTATATCAAAAAGGTCTGTAAAGTCACCTCATGAGAATGTAAAAACTTTTGAGTGATATTTTAAAGTTTCTTTGAAATTAAGGTGTCTCCATTACCAGTTTTGTATTGCACTATTTAGATTTTGCACATTTCTAGGGGTAATAGAAATGCAGCTATTGATTTATAAAATCAGTAAGAGGGTAAAACATCCACGGGGGTGAAAACTTTTCATAGCTTCTGCCTATGTGTAGTAGTGATGTATTCTTCCATGTTAATCCGATCATGACTGTTTGTGGGACATGAGTTCTATACCTACTGTTCACCTGGGGCATGTTGAGATGAGCTGTTTTCTGTCTGGTGTAAAGCACAACTTATCATTTTAAATCTGTCTGAAGGTTGCATCTAAATAGACGGAGAAGAGAGGGGATGATGTGTAGCAAACAGCCGGGACTAGAATCAACTATTTAGATATTTAAAATTATTCACGGCTTTGTCCTTCAGCCAACAAAATGCCCACGAAGAAAATGCAAAATGGTCTTTGTTTACTTTGCTAATCAAATCAGTTAGACAAGGCTTGGATTTCCAACACAGATCAGTGAACTTGTTTACTTAAGGAGCGACATCAAAAGGACAAATTGTCCTTGGCAGGACTATCAGTCAGTGCGTCTATGCCAGAGAAGGAACCATTAGACAGAGATAAGCAGAGTAAATATACGTTTTTAAATGATGATTTCAATTAAGGCCCTAAGTGAAAAAGTGATTGTCTCATAAACCTATTAACTGGTTGTTCCACCCTTGAAATAACTGCAAGCAAGTGTTCACGATCACTGACAGTGAGTCTTTCACATCAGTGTTTTGACCCATTCTTCTTTGTTTTAATTCAGCCACACTGGAGGCTTTTCCTGCATGGGTATGCCATTGTTGCCCAGTCTCTTTCTTATTGTTAAATCATGAACACTGGCCTTAACTGGGTCAAATGAGGCCTGCAGGTCTTTCGATGTTTTGTATTTTTTGACCCTCTGGATGAGTCTTTGATGCGCTCTTTGAGTCATTTTGGTAGGCTAGCCACTCCTGGGAAGGTTCTCCATTGTTCCAGGTTTTCTCCATTGTTCCAGGTTTTCTCCATTTGTGGATAATGGCTGTCACCATGGTTTGCTGGAGGCCCAAAGCCTAAGAAATGGCTTTTACCCTTTCCAGACTGATAGATGTCAGTGGCTTTGTTTCTCATCTGTTCTTGAATTTCCTCAGACGGTGCCATGCTGTGTTGCTTTTTGAGATTTTTTAGCCTACATCACTTTGTCAGATAGGTTAGATTTCAAGAATTTCTTCTTTCAGCAGGTCCGGCAGTGATCAGTCCTGGGTATGGATAGTGATGTTGAACTCGGCTTTCCAAAAAATATGGTTTATCCCAGTTAATTCACAATTTAACACAGAGGGCAATTATGTTTTCCACATCCGGCAAGGTGGGTTTGGATGGCTTAAAATCAAATTTGTTTGATGATCTGAAACATTTAAGTTTGACATAAGTGCAAAAAAAGGAAAAGAAAAAAATATTTTGGGGAGTGGGCAAATAATTTTTCACAGCATTGTAAAGTGACACTCAATATCTCTTTTTATTTTTTAGAATTACAAACTGCCATGCCCGTCTCGCAAAGCATTCTGGGACCACTCATAGCAACAACAGGAAGGCGACTTTTAACAGCTTTTCTCCTGCATAATAAATGTCATCCATGAAAACACAATATTGGTTTACTGTTAAAAGATAAGTGCTAAATACACCTTATGAGTGCAGTTTTTATTAACGGTTCAAAATAAGATGTAGAGATTGGCATGCTGAGCTATGAGCCACATTTGTAAATGTTTAGTTGGCATACGCCACTTCCCATGCAAAGTCTGTGATCTATAAAAAACAGACCTGACAGTATAAGAGGTGGAGGTTGACACTAACAACAATTAAAGTGGAGGTGATAAAATTTATTTGAATAAAAAATGGAGTGATAAATCATCATTTGACTTGATTAATTTTTGGCTGATTTGATGAAAATTGTTGCAATTTGTTGCAAATTTGATCATTTTGATCTCATTTATTATTAACAGCACAAAAATTTTCATTCATTTTTTAAGAAAAGAGGGCTCAAGATGCTACAAAAGGAGATGTTTAAAAAAAGGTTATGAAATGTTTGGGATGTGAATCATTAAGAATAAAAAATACACGTAAATTAAAATTTTAAGTAATGAAAATGTTTGTGAAGTGACAAAAAAAGTGATGATCTAGTACTTAAATAATCATTTTTTATATTTACAGCATGTCATTTTTGTGAATTCAGCCATTTATCATGTTGAATGTTTGAATGCTTTAGAGGCAGAGGGAAACATGCAGCACACAGAGAGGTGGTGAGTTAAAGCCAGTTTGTCTATTAATGCCTCTAAAGCAATTAATCTAACTAATTCATCATAAGCAGTTTCATTTTACATGTCTTGTGAGCTGTATTGTACGTTTTATGAAAACATTTTAATATATATTCTTAAAAACCTGTAAAATATTTCACCATCAAAGTTTTACTTTAATTTGACCTGAGTATGTGGCCAAACTGCAATGCCATCATTCAGTGTAGTAATCCGAACACAAATATGTGTGACAGAATTGCTGACCATGACGCCACAAATCATCTGTGATATTTTCCTAGCTATGACACAGTTTGATTTTAAATTTAAATAAATTTTACTGTGCTGCAAGATGCACAGAATAAACACAGACAGGGCATTGTCTGCTCTACACGGATCCCTCTTTGCTTTCACGACACCGAGTACATCTTTATCACCTGAATGTATTTAATTATATTATATAATTGAGCAAAGTGTGTAAATAAAGCCTGGACAGCTCTTGTGCAGTATACCATCACCAAGTTCCCAACTGCTGCACAGTGAAAGTACAGAGGTGATTCAAGAAGAACGGCTTTATGTTTTCTCAAATATGAATGCTGAAAGCCAAGGCTGCCTATGAGGTCTACTCTATATCAAAAGTATTTAGATGTCTGACCATATGAAGCTAACCACCACTCTTCTTGGAAGGCTTTCCACGAGATTTTTGAAGTGTTTCTGTAGGAATTTGTGTCCATTCATTCCATAGAGCTTTCTGAGGTCAGGCACTGATGTTGGACGAGAAGGCCTGGCTCACAATCTCTGTTCTAGTTCATCCCAAAGGTGCTTGATGGGGTTGAGGTCTGGGCTCTGTACGGGCCAGTCAAGTTCTTCCACACCAAACTCATTAAACAATGTCTTTATAGTCCTAGCTTTGTGCACTCGGGCACAGTCATGTTGAAATAGTAAAGGGTCTTCCCCAAACTGTTGCTACAAAGTTGGAAGCGTAGCATCGTCCAAATTGTCTTGGTATGTTGAAGCATAAAGATTGGCCTTCACTGGAGTTAAGTTGGTCCACAGTCCAGCACCAGTGTTACCCTGCAAAACAGATGGATACGCCCGTTTCTGCATTTCTCACTGGTGAATCCACCTTGCAAAGCTCCTGTCTGAACAGTTTGAGCCCAGTTAGAAAGTGACAGGACCAATCAGCAACGAGGGGCAGTACTTTCGGGCGTGGCAGAGTCATGTTGTAAGCAAGCAGCAACAAGATGCCAGTGCAATTATGGAGGAAGACATTAGCGTGGATGCTGCTAAGGCGCCAGTTTTATCAGAACTTGACAACATTTCTTTGTTAAAAGAAGAACAAAGAACAGCAGTGAGTCGTTTTCTTTTCAGAAATGACAAGAATCATGTACTGACATGTCTACAGTCGCCATGGTTTGCGTTATGCAGCTCTCTATTAGGTCATTTCTACCAAGCAGTCCGGCTCACTTCGGTGCAGAACCGCACACATTTTTTTGCATTTCCATATAAAAAAGTTGGAAGGGGTCCCAATAAAACGACCCGTACTGTTGCACTTTTCAGCACCCTTCTGTAGGGGTACCAATCTTACCTATCCATCCCGATAAGGTGGAGCTAAGGATCTTTACTGACGGCGGTTAACATTATCAAGATGTAGTTATTTTTGGAAAAACCACTTTCAACTGAAACAAAGCTGTTTAATCTTTTTCCCTACTGATTTCTGTCACTCATCCTTTCTATAACTCTGCGGCTGGACCAGCAGACTCGCGCTGTCTGTGACTTCACATTCATGCCTTTACAGCCCGCCCACCAAGTGAGAGTATGGGTGTCTGTGGAAACGCTAACTACTTGGGGGTTTAGAGTACCAAACCATACCAAACTGTACTAGAACAAACCGGACCCCTTGATGGAAACACGGCTTATGGAGTCTAGTCCTAGGTAGGGGCGCAGCTCGGTAGAGGCTACGTCACCTCTTTTGTTGCTTTGATTGGCCTGTAAAGATGTGCTAGAACGTTCATCCAATCACCCTTCAAGTTTTTTTTTTTTTTCAAAGGCTCTGCCCTTTCCCAAATGCCGTCTATGAGTGCCAGGTTAGTGCTGGTGTGCTCTACACCATTTGATTCAATGCTTTATCCTGACATGCAAAATTAACCATTTCATATATCTGCTGCATAGCTATAATTCACATTCATCTGGGAGAGCTCCCATAGAAAGCATTTGGGAAGGGCAGGGTATTTCAAAACATTCTCGGAAGGTGATTGGAGGAACATTTTGTCACATTCATGATGGGCCAATCAGGGCAATAAAACAAAATGAGGTTGGTCGCATGCGCAGCTCCTAGCCTGACAGGCTACCTCTGCAGTAGTTGTGAATTGCGGAGCATCTCTGGGAATAAATTGATGCCGAGGCTGGTAGGGAGATGTGCAAAATCCTCTTCTCTGCCAAGACAAGCTTTCTGTGTGATTCTTAGTTTTTGTTTAAAAGATTTGTTGATCCAGTTCCATTTAAATTGCTGCTTTCCTACAGCTACATCCAAGCTGATAGCTACCATGGCAGCAGCCATTAGATACACCAGCAAACCCCATCAGTAATGATCGCAAACCATGCTGAAGCAGGCCAGGAGAAGAGCAAAAACAAATATTCCCATCATGAAAAGCTTTCCAAGATGCTCTTTGCGCTTATTTTAATAAAGCAATGTGGTCAGGTTCTGACAAAACCACCGCCATGGCTACGTCAGAGCTAATCATAATACATCCACTCACAGTACCACAGCCACGTAAATCTCACAGACTCATCCCTAAACAGGTCAGCAGCAAAGCAAAAAGCATTGTTTCAATCATGAAAAGCTGTTAGTGTAGTTTTGTGGATTGGAGCTTTTCAAGATAGATTGTCTTTATGACAGACACGGAGCCTGGCAAATCCACCTGCTTTGCAAGGTAACTTGTTGCTGGACTTGGTGATGCGAGGCTTCTATGCTGCTGCTCGGCCATGGAAACCCATCCATGAAGCAGTTTTTCCACCGTTACATTAACAACAGTGGAAGTTCAGAACTCTTCAGCTATGGATCAGCAAGGGGTTGGTGACTTTTATGCACCTTAGCAGTCATTGCTGTTATTCCTAAATGCTTCCACTTTCTAATAATATCACTTACAGTTGACTATAGAATATCCAACTGCCTAAACCATCTTATCGCAAAGGTGGCATCCATCACAGCACCACGCCTGCTGTCTCTGAGCTCTTCAGGATGACTTATTTAGTATTACAAATGTTTACAAATGTGAGACTGCATGGCTAGGTGCTTGATTTTATACGCCTGTGGCAACAGGTCTGATTAAAACAACTTTATTCAATAATTAACAGGTGTGGGGGAATACTTTTGTCCATATATGTATGTTCTTGTAATGTTAACATTGGCCTTTGACTCCAGACTATCACCCAGTGGTGTGACTGCCTCAGTCACGTTTGTCCATGTTGTTAATTTTTCCGGGAGTGGTGCTGGAACATGTGAACTGTTTACAGGATGCATCATAGACTCCACTGTCATTTTGTGATGTGGAGACAATTTAGTCACCTTATTCACCGATTATAAATGGTTGAATTTGAATGTAATTATTGGAACAGTTAGAAAAACAATCAGCAATACTTTTCAATGGCCCGTTTATACTGGACAAAAAATAAAAAATAAAGATAGCCAGCCAATCTAAAGACACAGCTTGTACCAGAGCTCAAAGTCTGCAAGAGGGATCGCATCATTTATGACATATGCAAATATGCAGCATGTGTAAGTTTGCCAAGTTAAACAAAAAAAAGGCATCATATGAAAAGTAGATATAAACATGTGATGATTTACCTGTTTGCTGTTGACATTAAAGATTAACAGCCTTTTCCAGTATTATATGTAGGAAACAGTCTTCCTGGCCCTGCCTGAGTGATTTTAATGAGAAATGAAAACAGTTGATCTGTTGTTTAAGGGTGTTCATTTTGTCATTACTTGAGGTCAGGTCACTTTCTCAGCCTCAGGTGTTTCTTTTCTCAATTTTAATGCCCCTTCATTTTCCAAATAGTAAGTAAATCACAAACAGTAGGGTTTATCACCAGAGACAGTAAGAGTGGTGCAGTTGAACGCAACAGAGAGCTGTGTTTTAATTCAGCAGTTTCTCTCTCTCTCTTGGATTACTGCTGTCCTCTTAGATAAACAACTTATTTACAACAATGTAAAGCAGAGGCTTAGGGCCAGGCTTTGGCCCAGACATGACCCACTTTCAAACAGACCGTACACTATATGGACAAAAGTATTTGGCCAAACCTGTTAACTATTGAATTCAGGTGGCCCAATCATCTGCACCACAAGTGTATAGAATCAAACACCTGGTCATGCAGTCTACATTTGCACATATTTGTAATATATAATATGTCTCCTGAAGAGCTCAGTGACTTCAAGTATGGTGCTGTGATGGATGCCACCTTTGCAATAAGATGGTTTAGGCAATTTCATCCCTGCTGGATATTTCTCAGTCAACTGTAAGTGATATTACTAGAAAGTGAAAGCATTTAGGAACAGCAACAACTCAGCCAGTAAGTGGAAGACCACTTAAAATCACAGAGCGGGTCAACAACTGCTTAGGTGTTCTAAACTTCCAGTGGCATTAATGTAAGCACTAAAACTGTGCGGCAGGAGCTTCATGGAATTGGTTCCTATGGCTGAGCAGCTGCATGCATGCCTCACGTCACCGAGGTCAATGCCAAGATGGGGTTGTGTAAAGCACACGGACATTGAGCTGTGGGGCAGTGGAAATGTGTTCTTCGAGTGACAAATGATGCTTCTCTATTTGCAGTCAGATGGGTGAGTCTGGGTTTGGTGGATGCCAGGAGAATATTACCCGCCTGACTGCATTGTGCCAACTGTGAAGTTTGATGGAGGAGGGATAATGGTATGGTGTTGTTTTTCAGGGTTTGGGCTTGACCCCTTATCTCCATTGAAGGGAAATTTTAATGCTTAACTGGCCCATACAGAGCCCTGACCTCAACCCCATCAAGCACTTTTGGGAAGAAGTGCAATTGGGATTGCAAGCCAGACCTGACCTCATAAATGCTCCACAGAATGAATGGGCTCAAATTTCTTGTGTAAGCTCTTGTTTAAGGCCTTCCAAGAAAACTGGAGGCTGCTGAAGCTGCAAAAAGAGGGGCCAACTCAGTATCAAAGTACATGTACAATACAATGCCATTACAGTCCCTGTTGGTAGTTGCTAATTGGGTAATTTGCAGACCTTGGCCCTGGTTAGGTTTTTAAGAAATAACACACTTTATGCAGCATGTCACATGCACCCACATATGAGTAACCAAACAAACCAGACACTGCTGCCAAGTGTGTCAGACTCAATTTAAATAATGAGCTGATATAAAGTTTTACAATTATGCTTACCCTTTTATGGGCCTTGAAGAGGAACTTTATAGATCTGCAGGATGAGCAGATCTTCCCATAGAATCTACTTTTATGACGCTTTTAACCAGTTTTAAACAACTTCTGAGAAGGAGAGTGAGAGAGTGAGCTCAAACAGACAAAAGAAAGAAATAGAACGCACAGCAGTGGAGGGAAAATAGAAACTGCATCCATTTGTAATGTCATCCAGTCTAAACAGCTGCGATGTGTTATGGTCAGTAAAGTCCTATGAACTTCTGTGACTCTGTCTGCAGACAGAAGAGAAGAAGTTTGTGCTCTGTTACAGAGTGATCTGCTTTTATCTGCAGAAAGAAAAAGCCTGGAATGGTGAAATATTGATTTGTGCAGCAGAAAGTACTTAGTTG
The DNA here is from genome assembly GCF_018320785.1 of Cheilinus undulatus. NCBI lineage: Eukaryota > Metazoa > Chordata > Actinopteri > Labriformes > Labridae > Cheilinus > Cheilinus undulatus. The sequence continues at coordinate 9,931,040 of NC_054878.1, forward strand.
CTCACAGCTAAAGTAGTTACACTAGTTGCATTACTTTTGCAATACTCCTTGTCACCTGAGGTCTTATGTAACTGAAGAGCAAATGAAAAATGAAGGGCTTAACCTCACATATCCCCTCATTATTATAATATACACTCACCGGCCACTTAATTAGGCACATCTTGCTAGCTGCAGTTGGGCCCCCTTTTGTCTTCAGAACTGCATTCAATCGTCACGGCATAGTTTCAACAAGGTGTTGGAAACATTCCTGAGATTTTGGTCCACAGTTGCTGCAGATTTGTTGGCTGAACATCCATGATGTAAATCTCCAGTTCCACCACATCCCAAAGGTGCTCTACTAGATTGAGATCTGGTGACTGGAGTACAGTGAACTCATTGTCATGTTCAAGAAACCAGTTTTAGACGGTTTGGGACATGGTGCATTATCCTGCTGGATGCAGCCATCAGATGGGTACACTGTGTTCATAAAGGGATGGACATGGTCAACAACAATACTCTTTGGCTGTGGTGTTTCAGCAATGCTCAACTGGTACCAAGTGGCCCAAAGTGTGCCAAGAAAATATCCCCTACACCATTACACCGCCTGAACCGTTGATACAAGGCAGGATGGATCCATGCTTTTCATGTTGTTAACGCCAAATTCCAACCCTACATTGTGAATTTCATAGCAGAAATCAAGACTCGCAGGAAACATTTTTTCCAATCTTCTATTATCCAGTTTTGGTGGTCCTGTGCGAATTGTAGCCTCAGTTTCCTGTTCTTACCTGACTGGAGTGGCATCCGGTGTGGTCTTCTGCTGCTCTAGTCTTGTAGATCAGCAGTTTCTGAAATACTAAGACCATCTCATCTGCACAGGAAAATCCAGAGTAAAAAGTATTTCACTCAAAAATAGTAACATTTACTCTCTATTGAGTGTATTTATTACCAGCCACCACAAGAGTTTGAGTCAAATTAACTTCTTTAACTTTATCACTTTGTCTCATGCTCTGCTCCTGAATTCTTGTCATACGTTCATCACAATTGTTTCTGTAATATTAGAACTCTGCGTCTAATATATATAGACAAAAACACCTCTTTTGTTGTTACACCATTTATAGGTAAAAAGGCAGAATTATCTATTAACTCATCGAGTGCCATCCCTTTTGTAAAATGTAAAGTGCCTTGCGCCAGTGTTTTTGGCAATTTTCAGTCATCTTTCAAGACCCACAGAATATTTTGTACTATGATTCTGAAAACACCAAATAGTTCAAACGAAAGAAGAAACTGTCTATTTCATCATGGAAAAACCTGTTTGTTTGTAGCTTGTTCCGTTCTTGATTTATCTGAATTTGAATAGAGGCTAGTTTCACCAAAAAGACCACTTTTTTTCTAGAAAGCTGAGAAAATGCATTTTTGTGAAAGAGAGTCTGTCAAGCAGAACAGTGATTTGAATGTTATAATTTTGCCTTCAATGACATAAAAGACATCTGAAAATTGTATTACAAATGTTATTTTATTGTAAAATAAATAACAACGCCTCCAGTCACTGTCATGCCATTCACACTCTGGAACTGGACGGCCTCCACGGGACCTCCCTGTACACCCACATCCTCTCCTGCTTGTTGCTGTATGCGTCCAGCTGGCGAGAGGCTGCCTTATTTCTCCAACGCATGGGGGGGAACCTCGCGGCATTCTTTAGCCTCTTGACCGCATAGACAGATGAATTAAAGTGCCGGTCCCTGGATTCGCTGTCGTTAAGTTCAGTGTCAGTATCAGTGAGTAAGCGATTTCTCAGGCAAAAGTTTAAAGTTTCTTCCAGCGTCTAAGTTAGAACTTTTAGCTTAGATTACCTCCATAACAATCACTCTGCTCTTTGACCCCTGGGTCTCCACCTCTGATGTTTGATCTACTGTCACTTCCGACTGTAGTGTTCTGACTTCGTATCCCAGAAGCCCCAAAATTACTCACAAGGAACGTGAGAGCGCCCCTTTGTGCCAGCCACCGAAAAAACACTTTGACGTATATATACGTCAATGGCACTCAATGAATTAAGAGGAAAATGTAGCTCTATACAAAAAGGGAGATCAGTCTATTTAAAATGAGATACAGCTCTACATAACCATTACCCAATTCTAAATGGAGCAGAAAATGTTCCGTAACGAGTAGAAACATTTCTATAAGGAATGAAAGAAAGTTCCGAAAGGACTAAATTAAACACTGTATTGAGAAAAAACAGCTCTATAATAAATAAACTATGGTCTGAATTACTCTGAATTTACTCTGGTAAATCTACTGTGTGGCAATAACAACCATGCCACATTCAAAGTCACTTAAATTCTGATGCTCGGTTTGAACTTCAGCAAGTTGTCATGACCACGTCTACATGCCTAAATGCATTGAGCTGCTGCCATGTGATTGGCTGATTAGCTGTTTGTGTTAACAAGTAATTGAACAGGTGTACCTAATAAAGAGCCCAGTGAATGTAATGTAATGTAATGGCACTATTCCATCCAGCAAAAAGGCGGAAGGATACGTGAGTCATGTCAAGTGATATAATGAGGAAAGACCTTGTTTATTTGTGCTCCAACATTAGTTATTCCGTCTGTCACGTGTTAAGTCTTGTTAATAAAATCATCTAAAGAAAGTCTCTGCCTCTTAATAAATCTATATAAAACTACAATAAGCACAGGATCTTATTCTAATAAGGAGGACTTACACAAGATCACCATTTCTGCTCTTTAATACAAAAGTGGTGATGGCAAAGTTGTGAAAATCAGTCAAAAACAGCCCCTCATGGAGAAATATGTCAAGAACAAAGCCACAGTAGGGAACATTTCCTCCTCCATATATATCCGTGTTCCTACATGCCTTTAAATGTAAGAACTATTAGGACCTGAAAGGAGACAATGCCTTTTTTGAATGGTGATCTGTTTACCAAATGTCAACTGATATAGAGCTTATGAGAATTTTTGGGTCATAAATGCCCAAATTTGATGATTTCTAGCACATTTAATGCCTCTGCTCTAACAGTATACAGTATACTGACATTTATCACAAAACATTTTTGTGCTGAGCTGTTTGTAAACAGTTTAGCTGTTAAAAAGCAGAATAATTCCTTTACAGGGAAGACCTGGTAAAATAAGAGTGGGCTGCAAGATTTTTTAAGTAGGCAACTTGACTAGTGTTTCACAACAGTACCAAGTTTATTTAATTACAGTGAGTCAGACAAAAGCAGAGAGGGGTCTGAGGTCCTCCTCCAGGAAATTTAGAAAACACAATATATTCCCTGAATTATGGAGAATTTTTATGCAACAATTTTTAGAGGTAGATGATTAAAATCGTGGAAGGTTGGCTAGAAAACAAAGATTGGATAAGGACATATCTCACTCACAGTGCCTGCTGAAATGTAAGACTTCTAACTGGTAAAAAAAAAAAAAAAAAAAAAAGACTTTGTAAGCCTTTTTATGGCCTTGAATTTCAAATGTGCAATTTAAAACACAAGCCTATTTATATCATCTTTGTTTTGTTTGCGGATGTTGTTGAAAATTTGAGCCTTGGTTGCTTGATAGGTAACAGCATCATGCAGGTATCTTGAGCTTCACTTGTTCTCTGGGGGTCTTAACCATACACTTTACTACAGTAGCTTTGTGTTAGCATGCTACCTTTGAAGGTGTTTGGAAAGATTTGATGCAAAGTCCATGACAGATAGAGAGTTATGTCTGACCTGAGCACAGTTTACTCTGCACTGTCACATTCTTGTGCAACAAATGCAAAGTAGTATTCATAGTCCCACACATCTATGTCCTTTTGTACTTTGCTGTTCCCTCCCCTTCCTCCATGGACCTATTCTTCATTCACCTGAATCAGTGAGTGTTGCATGAGTGCGCACCAAAAGGGGCGCTTTGTTTTCTCCATAACATGATGATTTGCACCACGTTCCACCCAACACTGTTGGCCATACTCCATGTCTGTCATCAGGCAGACCCATCTTGCAAAGTTTCAAGCTGAAACCTTTGTGCCCGATCAGAGAATAGACCAACCAATCAGCATAATTTAAGAACTTAGTTGTACTGAAAGCTGGTAAACACTGGCTGCTAGTGGAGCGATTAGCTTGGTTGCAACTATATGGGCTGTTTTATCAGAACTGGGCCACTTTTCTTATTAACAGCAGAGAAAAGAGCCACATAGTAGAGAATATGTCTTTGCTCTTCTCCCCACTCTGTTTAATTTACCAACTCTTAATTTATCCACTGGCTCCACTGATAGTTAACAATAATATTGGCTACCTGTCAGGTTCATGTTGAGATTTTCTCACCTCGACTAGAGTCCACCTGTGCTAAATTAAATTGATTAGACATGATTTGGGCCCTGTCCACACAGAGACAAAAACAATATATTGCTGTTTCGTTTGGAAAAAGTTTTCCGTAAAGATGGGATCATTTCAGGAAATATCCGCATAAGCATGGAACGACTAAAAACCACTGAAAACACTGTAGTGCATATGCCAAGCCTGTATGTGGCGCTGTATTGCTGCCATGGAAATACACCAAAAGAGAGAAGAAGATCACAGAAAACTGACACAAACTTTCTTCTAGTTGCCCTTCCAGTTGTTCTCTGCATTGGATTTAAGAACATATGGTGTGTGCGTTTCGTGTTGGTGGTAAAGGAGCATCAGATTTTGCTGTAAAAGCCATAAGAAGCTCAGAAGCTTCTGCAGCATGAACTCAACTGTGTAATCCGCCATGACTGTTTTGGCCAGACCTGCACAGGCGCTTTAAGGGAGCTACGCTGTGTGTGATGTAATCGTTTCAAGAGAGATGCAGATAGCCGTCCACACAGAGATGAAACGGTAGTCATTTATGGATTTATGCACTCTGGGACCTGTTTTCAAAAAGTTTTGTTTACAGTCACTCAAAATGCCGTTTCCATGTATACGACAAAAACTTCTGCGTATACGCCTGAATTTGTCTCTGTGTGGGCGGGGCCTTGGAAAGGCACACACACCTCTCTACAGAAGGCCTCACAGCTGACAATCATATCAGAGCAAAGACCAGCCATGAGGTCTGAGGCCTGGCCAGACTGGGCAATCAAGGGAGAAGGGCCTTAGTAAGAGAGGTGACCAAGAACTAAATAGTAAGCCGTCACTGCCGCCCTCAGTGTCTCCTCCGCTAACAGAGTAGATCTTCCTGATACTGATGTCAAACAGCTCCATCTGTGCACCTCTAATATAAACAGTGATTTAAATACATCAGGGTCAAAGCATTTTTCAATGACACTGAGTAAAGAACACAGAAAGGAGCACAGCAGGTTCTTCCCCAGCTCTATGACTCCTCTCTTGTATTCCTGAAGGAGAAAGCCTGATTTGGTAGACAAATGTCCATGGAAAGCTGGAAAGCTCTGTTTGTGTGCTGACAGTCCAGCTGGCTGGGAGACATGCCGTCCATGCAAATGGTCTTTCTGCACAAACTCAGAACAGTGGCACATCTCACAACCCCACCCCAGCCACGTACGCAGCAGCATAATCCTCAGTACTCCTACAGCGGCCAGCCTACTTCTGCTTCTTAATGATCTGCTCACCTGATCTAACAAATCCAGATATGACCTGACCGACGGTGGACTGTCAGGCTTCTGTGTGCAGACTGGAAGAAAGGTTATGGGTTAATAATCCGCCTTTCTAATGGCAAAAACAACCAAAAGGTAGGATTTATTAATTTGTTTTTATTTGTGAGAGAAGGAAAGCGACTTCTTCACAGCTTTAAACATCAAATGTCAGAATTATTATTTTGTGGTCGTAACTGTTTGTGACTGTTTGGGCCTAACGTTATTTTGGTTTTAGAGCATAAAGAAAAGAAAAATTATAAAAATCTTTAACTTGTATCATCTTCATCAGTGCTAATTGAGTATCAATGTTTGACTGTTTGCAATTACTAGATCACATTTAACATTGAAATTGTCATTTATTTTTTGGAATAAAGTTAAAATTTGTGGGGAAAAATTACCGTAATTTGTTGTCTGATGGTAAAATGTTTAAGCTCATGTAAGCAGTGATATCTCTGAAAATTTTTGTGGATGTGGGTAAGTAATGTATTGGGTAAGGGAGTACCCAGTGCATGACGATGTTTGTTTCTGAGGCTTGGTTTCCGTACGCCAGTGGTTGGGACCCAAACATAGGTCCCAGAGCAATTTTAACTCTTTAAAACATGTTTGGTTTGTCCTAAATCTGGGATTTGCCTCATGTTTTGTATTGTATAAAGTTGAAAATGTATGTTTTTGTTAAATAAATCTGATTGGTTGAAAATATCAGAAATTTGGGTTGCAATTTCTCATTCAGGAGCTAATGGTGGGTCCTGAGGCTCTGAAGTGGGTAAATCTGGCACAACTTCACCAACTTCCAAGGTGCATGGAGGATGAGGACAGTCTTGAAGAGAACAGTAGTTTAAGAGTCAACTTTATTTGACCTCAGAGTCCTGAGGCTCTCCCAGTTTAAAACCACTGCTGTGAGTGGTACCGTTGTTGAGGCTTTTGCACACTGAGTCAGTTTTTTGCATCTGAATTTTTCGTACGTGAATAAAGAAAATCAATTTAATGTTGTTCTAATCACGTTTGCACAGAAAATTTTGCATGTCGTTATTGTTTTTGAACATATTGAATCTTGTACAATTTTTTGCATCAGTCCAAGTAATTTCAGTTGGTTATTGATGATTCAGATCAGCGCTGCTGCTCCCTTCTTGCTCTGTTGCTCACCTCGGCGTGACCTGAACTCTCTTTCTCTCACGGAAACTAAAGTGGCAACCTCCGGTTCTGAAAACATTGAAGCCAATGCAGAATTGCAAAAAATTGCAATATGGCGAGTATCCACTTGAGGCTGGCTACAGAAGTCCCGTTTGAACACATGTTAAAAAGCCGTTTTTTTACACTAGAAATAAACTGGTTACAGCCTGGTTCAAAAAACCAAACGTGTCTCATTAGCTAATGTCTTAATGTCCTCTCACTGTACGGGAGGTGAATTTTTTTGTACCACAATTGTTTTGATTAATTGAGGAAAAACTTCACTGCCCACTGATTGGTGCGTCTCATTTGATTGGCAGATAGCTTGACAGGCAGATGCTACCTTTCTGTCAACCAGAAAGCTAGCTAGCTTAGCTGACAGGAAGTTGGTGGGTTCTTGTCTGCCGTTAGGTTGATCCAAAGTTCAGGTGAGACAGTGATTTCAACATGGGGGCTGCCATGGATTGGCTTCAAAAGCAGTCTATGCTGAAACCTCACTTTAAACACTGTGGTTTGCTGTTATGTGTGTTATGTGGATATGAACCAAGGAAATCTAACTGATAAAGGCACCTCCAAGGGAACCTAACAGACAGAATTAAAAGTTGCCCTCCATCTCCCCAACTTGGCACAGATGTGGCATATGAGCTGGTACCGTGGGAAGCTCTCTGTCAGGATGGATGGATGCAGAGATTTTCAGTGAGTGACAGATCCACAGGCTCATCCTTCCTGCTTATTTTCTTAGCTGTATGTAATATTTTGTCACTTTAAACAGGAACAAATAAAAGGCATCTACCTCGGTATGAAAGGTTCAAATGTGTTTGACCATTTATTTAATTACGGATAGAAAAAAAAAAAAAAACGCATCCAAAAATGTTGGACTCAGTGTGCAGAGTCCTTTAATGTCAGTATTGTCAGCTCCCTGCTCTTATTATTGTTGATCAGCTGTATTTCATGAATCAGTTCAGAATGATAAAAATGAATTAAAACTTGTTTAACTTTGAATATTCCCTCAGTTTGTGCCACTAGAGGGGCATTAATGGTGTTATATTGATTTTATATTACTGAACAACAGATTGGAGTGTGTGAAAACTCTTCAGTCATAATCACTTATTATTATAGGAACTAACTTATGTCTTGTTAGTTTTTATAGAAACCAAATTGGAAGTCACGTAATCGAACAGACATTTAAGGGGTTCCTTAAAAACTTTAGGGCTGTCAGCATTACTGCATTAATCCAGGTGTGATTAAGGCCCATCATTAGCATTTTTTTTTTTTTATCCCATTATTTGCATGCTTTCTTGCCTCTTCCAGCACATTTTGGTTAAGCCACGTCAGCCTCTCCCTGCAGTATTATGTAAAATAAGTCCACCACTGCTGTTTAAAGTACGATTTCTATTTAAAAAAGAAAAAGAAAACCTCACAGACAGCTCAGTGGGAAAGTCAAAGGTCATCTGACCCTATCTTATCAAACATCTACCCTTTTACTGGTCTCTTATCAGTGATGGGAATCGCAGCTCTTTTCAGCGATCCTGATCAATTGACTCGGCTCAGTAAGAAGAACCGGCTTGTTCAGATCCTAAAGGTCTTTTCATTTAGGTACCCTGCCAAATGTCAAGACATAGGATTGATATTTTTGCTGGAAATTTACTCCAACTATCCTAAATTTTCTCAAATTGATGAAAAAAAAATTAAATTATTTTTTTAAATATACTGTCTCCCCTAAACATCTTGCAAGTCAGATGAAATCTGCTGACTGGCTGGGCTGTATGACACACAATATTTATAAAAAATTAATGTTAATCCATCAAGCATGAGTCCTAATGCATGGTGTGCCCGTGGTTGAGTTGTGTTTAGAAAAGATCATCCCTACTAATCAATCTCAGAACATATAACATAAAACAATAATAGTGCTAGTAATTATGAAATTAAACTCTCAAACAGGATTCAGATCTTATTGTTGAGAGTCGTGACAGAGTCGGCTCTTTGAACCAGCTCGTTTATGAACGACCCATCACTATCCCTCATTTCCCTTTCAATCCACAGCATGTTCATTTACCCGCGTTGTTAGTGTCATAATCGTCCTTATTTTCTTTCAAAATAAAAGTCTGTATCTTACCAGAGAGACAGTTATCCTTTGGCTTATTACAGTACAAAAATTTCAAAATGGGCCAATGCTGATTAAAGATTTACCCAAAAGAGGTTGGTATGGGAATATTCATATAAAATAATTTTCAGAATGTTTTTGGAAGTGGGCTTTTTTTTTTGTCCTTAATTGTTTTTAAGGGTCGTCAATTTGTACACAGTTACACACCCATAAAAAATGAAAACAGATTTCAAAGTTTGGCAAGAAAAAAAGACAAAAGACAAAAATTCATCACATTTGCAGGAACAAAGGTTTTGGATTTGTTACAGTAGGTTCAGCAGATTCAGTGAATGAGGCTGATTTTGGCTGAAATGTACACAGCAAAAGTAAAAGCAAATATTAGCCTGTATTTGTGTAATTCAGTTCTTCCAAAATGTTGTAGCAGTGTGAGTTTGAACAACCATGTGTTCTTACTACAAATACACACTAGAAATACTATAAAAGATTCTTCTTGTACTGTTTTCTTCAAGTAAAATATAAAACCGGTTTGAACACCTCATAAGGTGAAGCATATGTTGAGATTGTGGGTCCCATGTTTAGCCCTTAATCCCTGGTCAGAGGTTAAATGTCCTCTAAGGTGCATCTTTTTATGAATCTGTGTGTCCTGCTGGTAGATTTGTTAGAAACAGTGCACCGTCACAGCTGGACCAGCATCATTTGGGCAAAGTATCCAGATGGGTTGAAGCTAATAGTAACTTTTGCATCAGTAGTTTCAGTGCAGATCATGCCCTGTGTGGACATAAGGATTCGCAAAGGACTGTGGGATATGTAGTTTCTACATCCTTTTAAAAAATATGCATACAATTTTGTGCTTTTCCTTTTTTCTCAGTTTTTGAACGCTAGGTTTGGTGGAATCAAATGTTTTACAGTCATGGGTGTTCGGGTGGCTGGCTGACTTGGTTAATGCATTTAAAATGTTGATCTAAGGGTTTTGAATAAAGTCAATCGAGGATTTGAATGGCAAATTCACTTACAGAACCAGAGCCGTCAAGAAAGTGGACGTACTTTGAAGCGCTATGGTTTTTGATGTGAAATGTGACAGTCTTCTCTTCCTAGAAATCTCTGACTTACTCCACAAATCTTTTAAAGGTCATGTTTCTTGACTCCTTCCACAAAAAGTTCTGAATTTATGAATATTTCTCTCAAAAATCTACACAGAATATGTCATAGAAATGGCCTAAAATTTAAGTGAAAAGTTTGTAAGTATATTTTCATTTCAAAGTCTAAGAATTCAAAAAAAGGACCCCAAAATTAATTCCAAATGTTTCTGTGAAATTTTGTCATAAAGCCTAAACATATTTATCAAAAATCCACAAAAGTATTCCAAACATCCAAACAGGCTTCTTTCCAGTACTTTATTTGTTTTCTTGGCACCCCTACCCAGTTTCCCCAAAAATAACAAATCATTTTCTCATGTTTCCATGAAAATATGTAAGAATTCCATAGCAAAACCCCCAAAGCTTCCTTATTAATTTGCATTCTCAGAAACACCATCAAAAATATCCAAACAGGTTTCCCGAAATTTCCATAATTATTTCAAAGGACATCCCTAGCCCAAATTTCCCCCAAATTTTCTCAAATTTCCATATAAATTCCTGAAAATTGTAAAGCAGATTCCCCCCAAATTTCTCATGGGATTACTCAAAATTTATTCAAATACTTTCTAAAAAAAAAAACACAAAACAAAACAAAAAGCAAATCCAAAAATGTACATGAAAACTTCCCAAACTTCCATGATAAAATCAGAACCCCCCCAAAATGTATTTATATAACACATTTTCCAAATTTCCATGAAACTGCCTGAAATTTTTAAACAGATTCCTTAAACATTCAAGTAAATTCCCAAATATTTCAAAGAAATATCCCAAAAATGTACTACATTCCCAAAATTCCATGACAATGACAAAAAGATCTTCCAATATCCGAAATTTCCTTGATGTTCAGTGGACATCCCCAAATTCCCCAAAATTCACAAAGAAGTTTTTCAAATCAAATGTTTTAACACAAATATTCCCCAAAAACTCAAATCCCCCGAAATTACACATTTTTCAAATATCCATGAAAATGCCTAAAAACATTGTCAGACAATTTACCCTTTTCAACAAGTTCCCAAAATTCCAGAAAAATGCCAGAAAATTCCTTCAAGCATGCCAGCTTTTAATTTAAACTTTCTCATTCAGCCCTAAAACCATTTCATCTTTGCATGTCTGTAAATAGACATCTAATATTTGCCCAGAATTTAGGTCTTTTTGTATTGTAGAGAGGGTTCTTGCTTGACTGAAAGTCCAGAGTCAAACAGCCACAATGTTATGATGGTGAAACAGCAGCGCTGCACTAACAGAACAGGGAAATTAGGTGGGCTTGATGTTCACCACATGATTCATCCTTAATGGGAGCTTGTTACCAAGAGATTTGGCTGGAAAAAACACGGCACTGTTACCAAAAGCAGAGAAAACCACAAACTTCATACTTGTCCACACAGACCAAATTCAAAGTTATGCAAATGAGTCAAACATGAGCTCTCAGATAATGACTGGAGCTAAAGCCACACAGTTAGCTGGAATCGGAAGTCTTCTCCAGTGTAAGTCTATTTATAGGAGATATTGTCCCCATGACAAATATAGATGTTATAGAAGGTTTGAAGGTATAATAACATTAGTTCTAATGTGTGGAGCAGTTTGATGTCATGGTTTCTATCTGTAAGGTCTGCTCTAAGAATCAGAAACATCTTACACTCTTGTTGAAGTCAGCGCACAGTGATGTTTCTGTTGCAGAAGTCAGCCTGGGCTGAAAGCAGACGTGTTCCTGAGAGTAGTTATGTTATTTGACAAGCTTGTCTGTGACTTTAGAAAGTCAAGGCTGAGAAAATGTTGGAGACCCGACAAACCTTAGACAATGGAAAATATATATATAACATTGCTGCCTCCATTCTGAGACAGTGCTGTCATTGTTTGACAGAAATTTAACGTGTAAAAAGTACAGAAAACTTTCTGCATTTGTGAGTTCATGCTTTTTTCTTCTGTGTCTGTTATTTCTTTAATATGTGTGTATTATTTTTCCCTACAGAGAAACAATGAATGCAAGAATGTATGTATTTTTTGTCATTGGAGCTTTGTGCATCTTCTATCAGGTAAACATGCTTAACTGTTAAAGGGACATTCCAGTATTTTTAAAACTGGGTTGTCAAAGGTATTTGGCAATAGAGGTGGCATTAGCCTCCAGTGATTTCAGTATGGTGCGGCTGGAGAAGCTAGTCCAGCAGGGTTAAATTGTTCTTTGGGATTTAGCAATTTGAGGGTTAAAAAATGGACCAAGTGTCTTATTTTTCACCCTGAAAGCTTCTGTGTTTGGTACTATTTTGCATTGCAACATTCGGCTATTTGTTCTTCAACCTCAGCAGTAAAACAGGTCTGTAAAACACCAGCAGTCAGTAAGGTAGGGGACTCTGGGTGGGGATTGATGCAGGCTGTAGACGTCTATGGGCCGCTGTCCTCTGATCAGAATTGTCTTGAAGAAGTGTTGATAAGTCCCACGCATGACAACAGTAGCTTTGTATGTCAGTGGACCCACAGTTTGCATACCTACATCACCAGGTAACCTGGGATCTCTCCTGCTAGCCAATCTCCTCTCAAGCTTCTCCCCTCTTTTTCTACCCACTTAGTCCCCATCTGCATGAGTCGTTCCTCTGTGTGATCACATAAAAGGATCCCTACATTTCCACATTAGTCGCTCATTGTAGTTTAGTTTGTTGTTGTCTCTTCTGAATCCCACAGACCCAAACGGCTGATCAGGAATTAGTAATATGCCACGGCGGAAGGACACATAGACAAATGTTGCATTGCAAAATAGTGCCAAACACAGAGGCTTTCTGGGTGAAAAATAAATGCTTCAGAAATTTTCAATAGAGCGTACCTTTGAGCCAACTTTTTTGCCTATTTTTACCTAAAATTCCATAGAGGAATGCAGAGAAATCAGTAGAATCAGTTACACTGCATAGCCTAATTTCCCTGGCAGTTTGACCTGCGAGTTATGTTTTTTAAAGGTGCAATGCTCACTAAAATCTCGAAGGGCAAATTCTACTCCTGTTTCCAGGTATCTTTAACAACCCAACTTCTAAAATAGCAAAATATGCCTTTACTTTTATTACATTGTATGTGTATATAGATTCTATTTCAGGACATGCAAATATTTTTTGAGCCTGTCCTTCTGTAGTTGATAAAAGAAGAAATGAGTTACAGTGGCGTAGAAAGTCTACACACCCTTGTTAAAATGGCAAATCTTTATGATGCTAAAAAAATGAGGCCAATGTGCATAACTTCAGAATTTTTCCACCTTTAATGTGACATAACATGCACAATTCAATACAAAACAACCAAAATACTCTAGGAGTAGTTTATAATAAATAAAAAACAAGAAAAACACAGCTGCATAAATATGCACAGCCATAAACACCTTTAAAAGTGTTTATAAATATATTTAAACTTCACTTTTAAGTGTTAAATATTCGACTCTGTGACAGAGCTGTTGTACCTCTTGAAAATCTGTGGTAAGGTGGTTCTCTTGTGCAAAGAACAGAGTGCCAATCTCAAAGCAAGGCAATGCATACTGATGAAGAATATCCACTATGTGGTCTTTAGGAGCACCTAGAGTTGCAGGTGTGAATTCTGACTCGGTGGATAACTTCACTCATGGTGACAATGTGTCTCACATCAAAAATAACAACTATCCACCAGAAACAATAGCAAAAGAACCCCCACAGTGATAATTGTACAACAGACAACACCCAAACACAACTAAACACTCTTAAACACTCTGCCCAAGGGCATGATGGAAAACTACCCCCACATTTCCCCTTAGATTTAAACCAACTGTCAAATAATTCCAACACTGAAGACCATTTCACTCCAAATGGAGTGAAAAATTACACTTTGGGAGAAAAATATCCCCTCTGAAATACTCAACCCTGAGATGTCAGCACTCCAGAGTTTGGTGTTTTGGATGTGCTATGGAATCGTTCTCTCACATATGTACAACTCTGTGGTCAACAGTGGTGGAAAAAGCACAAGAGTATTGGTTAAAACTTACTTTAGTAGACGTTAAAGTACAGATTTCAAAATGTACTCAACAAAGTACAAGTATCCAAAAATACTCAGTTACAGTAATTTGAGTAAATGTAATAAGTGACTTTTCACCCCTGGGGGTTCACATCTGTCTAAGCAACAGCCCATAGTTTATGTTTATCAAGCAGGAACAGCACACATTCCTGCTATTCATGGGCCTACAAGGAAAACCTGAGGCAGGGAGGGAAGCAGCAAAACCCCAGAGCAAAGCATCAATGAGAGCAGAATGGCATTTATTAAGTCAGATATAGCATAGAGGAGGAGCTGGGGTGGAGGAGGGTTACAAAAGCAGCTTACAAGGGGAGCAGCAAAGCATAGCCAGGCTAAAGCAGTTTAAATATAGCGTGCTTAGAGTGAATCAGCTGGCTGTCAGCTAATGAAGGCCTGTGTGCGATCAGCTGATCTGTAATATAACACAGCGCATGATTCCGTGGCCTGCCTGAAATAACGCTATACGCTTGATTTTAGGAATGTATATATTCATACACTTTTAAATCAACTCTCCTGAAAAGCTTTTGGTTGTTTATTAATTCAATATTATTCGTTATATTCAATTTAGGTGGAAAAAAACTGAAATGATGTGTCATAATGTCTCATTTCTTTACAACAGGGGTGTTTAGTGTTTTTATTGTAGCTCTGATGCTAGAGGGACTATTTCAATCATCTGATGTCTTTTTGCTCTTTTTGCAGGCTTCAGCGACAGGTGAGTTCACTACATACATGTCATATGAACAGACTGGCTCTGACTCAGGCACAGTCTTTTTGTTTTGTAGTTTAGGCACAGATAAATGCCTGTAGCAATTACAGGGAAACGGAATTCCAGCCCACAAAGAAGCCAGCCTTCATTGCTTGTGCAGATGTTTAAAGCTGATCTGGAATATAACAATCCTGTGCGAAGTGTTTTCAGTTTAGGTCACCATCGATGTTAGCTGGGGAAAAAGGATGGATTTGTTTGACACTTTAAAAGCTGCCTTCAAAAAGGGGCGGCCTATGATCGGACACTTTTACTTATTATTTTTCAGGAAAACCTAAAACAGCCTTGACTTTGACTTGCTGCAGCCCTCTCAGGCTTGAGGCTTGACTTGGACTTGTGACCTAATAAGCTGAGATGTCATTTGAGCTTTCAAAAACAGTTACATGTGCCTATTTCTAAAGTCTGTCCCTCACAGAGATGTCTTTTCTTACAGATAATATCTACATCGCTGAGCTGATGGTGGAGAGTAATGTCACACTGGAGGCTCAGGCTGTGGTGACGTCTTTGGGTAGTGTAGGTGGAATTGAAGTGAAAGATGAGGATGGAGCCCTCTACACAGTGACCCTGACACAAAATGAGCTGACAGCAGGTATTCTGTTCAAAGCCTTTCTAAACAGGCTGTCATTATAAAGTTTGGTTCAAACTCAGTGTGGTGATGTAGTTATAGTGGTGGGTGTCAAACCACCATAATGTTTATTGTTATTCAGCATGTCTCTCATGCCTAATTCTGTAAAGTTAATAGTGAAATTAAACATGCAGGTTTGGATATTTAAGTTAACCTGTAGAGCAGGGATGTCAGACTCAATCACAGCAGGGGCCGAATTCTGAATTTGGGTCTAACCCGAGGGCCTAGCGGGGTCAAAATTTCCCATAAACTGTCAACTTCATCTTCACCGTAACGAATTATAGTGAAAAACGTAACATTGATGATATATGATCTTGACTTAAAAAATAAAAAGTTAAAATCATGATTTTTAACAGTTACTAAATACAATTCAAAATCATGATTTTAAAATGTCAAAATATGACATAAAATTCGAAACCTTGGGTTTAAAAGGTAAAAATATGAGATAAAATTTTAAAATTTGAATTAAAAAGGTCAATATTTGGGATTAAAAGCTATATTAAGGAGTTGAAAATTTCAAGTTATGAGAAAAAAAATCTAAACCAAAGGATGAGAAATAAAAAACTTTGGGTTAAAGTTAAAAATAAAGGTTTTAAAGGTCAAAATATAAAATAAAAATCTAAATCATGAGTTTTTAATGTCAAAAAATAAGACAAAATTTAGAATATTGAATTTTATTATGTCCAAAGATGAGATCAAAATGTAAGATTTTAAATCAAAAAGATTAGAATTCAAAGTTAGGGGTTTCAGATTTCAAAAGGTAAGATTAAATTCAAATTAAAGTATTTAAAGTGTCAAAATATGACTTTTAAATGAAAAGGGTGAATTTAATGGTCAAAATTATGATTTTAAAAGGTTAAAATTTGATGTTAAATGTCAAAACCATAACTTTAGGTCATAATTGTGAGATGCAAATTAGAAAATATATATGAAAACAAAAATTTCTTTTACAACATTCCTCACTTTTTATCAAATTATTTTCACTCTTTACTCTTTTAATTCTTATAACTTAACAGGGATATTTTTAATCATCATGGTTAAGTTTACATTGTTATACTAGAGGAAATCTGCAGACCTCTTACTGGTGGGCCAGGTGTAATAAAAATATGATATGATCTTGTAGCGTGGGTATAACTGTGCCACAGGCTGGAATTGGCCCCCGGGCCTTGAGTTTGACACCCCTGCTGAAGAGGTTTTTGAGCTAGAGCTTACCAGGCCATAAAACCTCCAGCCTGACCCTGGGCAGCCAAATTCATCCTGTCCTGCTAACTGTATTTACAGTGCAAGGAAAAGCATTTTCTCCCTTCCTGATTTCATATTTTTTTGCATTTCTACGACACTTAGATATTTAAGATCATCAAAATAATTTTAATATTAGACCAAAATAACCTGAGGAAATTCAAAATGATGATTTCATTTATTAGGGGGAAAAAACATCCATACCTACCTGTCCCTGTGTGAAAAAGAACCTGTCTGACAAAGGGAAGTAGCCTCAAAGATCTCAAAAACCAACTCATCATGACGCCATCTAAAGAAGTTCAAGAACAGATGAGAAACAAAGTCATAGACATCTAAAGGGTTAAAAAGACATTTCTAAGGATGGCACTCTAGTGAGGCATAGTGAGAACCATTATCCACAAATGGGGAAAACTTGGAACAATGGTGAACCTTCCCAGGAGTGGTCTGGCTACAAAAGTGCATCAACAAATTATCCAGGAGGTCACAAAAGAACTCAGAAATGATTTAACAACAAGAAAGAGACTGGGCAAATATGGCATCCATGGGAGAGTTCCAAAGCCAAAACCACTGTTGACCAAAAAGAAAGAAGACTGTAGTCTCTGTTAATATACTCCAGACACCTCTGTGTGTTCAGTGTGCATGCACGTCTGCTCCTCATCCTCACTGCTCTGTTTATAATAAACAATAAATAGTCACCCTACAGTATGCTTCATGTTGTACTCGTTTAAATTTCATCCTTGAGCTGTAGTTTAACATGGCAGCTAATGTATTATACATATAAATCAGGTTAATCACCCCCTTGGATGTTTTACCCTTTAATTATTTCATAAATTAATAATAGTCAATAAAATTAGTTGTTTTGTTTTAAAGACAACAAACCTCTTTAATATCAAAACAGATTTCTACAAAGTAATGTCAAGTAAACAAAATTATGTCAGCTAACAGAGGTCCAGTGAATTGATGGTTCACACTGTTGAAAAAGCGTTTACAAAATCTTGACTAGAGTTCACAAAAAAGCATGTGGGAGACTCCATGGTCAGGTGCAAGAGAGTTCTTTGGTCTGATGAGACCAAAATGGTGATTTTTGCCTATCAGTCCAGACGCTGCACAGCACCACAAACACACCATCACCACAATGAAGCAGAGTGGTGGCAGCATCATGCTGTGGGGATGCTTCTCAGTAGCCGGCCCTGGAATTCTTGTAAAAGTAGATGGTAAAATGAATGCGCTAATTTTGGGAAAATCTTATTCAATTTGCAAGAGAACTACGCCTTGGGAAAAAAAAACATTCTCCAGCAAGACAATGACCTGAAGCATACAGTGAAAGACACACAGAAGTAGTTTAAAGAAAACAAGGTGAATGTTCTGGAGTGGCCGAGTCAAAGCCCAGACCTCAATCCAAAAGAGAATTTGTGGACAGAGCTTGAGCAGTTTTGCAAAGAAGAATGGAGTAAAACTAGAGTGTCCAGATGTGCAAGGCTGATTGAGATCTGGCCACACAGACTCAGTGCTGTGATTGCAACCAAATGTGACTCTACTAAATACTGACTTGAAGGGGGTGAATTTTTATGCAATCACTTATTTTATATATATTTATTCAATTGAAATTGCTTTTTCAATCTGAGTTCATTGTGACATCAAAGGGGTTCATTTGTAGTTTTTTAGTCAAAACAGCTAAATCATATTGACCATGTTAGATTTATACACATAAAAAAGGATACTTTTTATTGGCACCTTAATTGGACAGGCCAGGCCGGGTTCATGAGCGCATGCACACGCTCAGGTAGCGTTTGGCTGGATGCTTTTGTGATGTCTCATATCAGGACATGAACATGTTTTACCCTTCTACCTTCAGAATGCCTCATCTTTGGGGACGACTCATCCTGCAACTGCTCTACTGGTTACACTTGGAGCAATGAAATTTGCTACTCTCACGAATGCTGCCGTGACATGACTTGCAACAAAAACGTCTCTCACATCACCCCACTGTGTGTCACCAAACAGACAGGTAACTGTCCTGACATACTGTCATTCCTTTTTATGGTGAAGAAATTGTATTCATGTAATCATTGTTTCTGGTGTATTAGTTTCTGCTAAATTTTTATGTTTACAAACATACTTGTTGATAACTGAAATAAAGCAAAAATAATCAATCAACACAGTGCGCATCAATGGATCAGTTACACTGAGTGGTACCACCTGGGAAGCTGGTAAAACTACGCAGGTAAATCTTTGTCTTTCCGTTTTCTGTTTTCAAATCTTGCAGTTTGTTTCCCAAAGATATCTGCTGATGTTACCTCTCACACATTTCTTTTCAAGCTTACAATGGAATTTGAAAAGCTGAATGCCTTTGATTCTCTGAATATTACCGGTCAGAGGTAAGGTACTTTTTATTTCACATTTAATTTTATATTTCATGTCATGTTTTTATATATAATTAAAAATACTTGGTTTTGTTCTTCCAAAAAGTCTTGAGACACCCATCACTTTTGTTAATTTTGTTATGTTTCAGCCAGGTGCTACAGTCATTTAAATTCACTTTTCCTCTCATTAGTCTACACTCAAAACGAATTTTAGATATTTTTGCAAACTGATTTAAAAGAAAGGACTGGTTGTGTGCTTAGGTACAGGAACTGGTTTTCTTTCAGGCTATCTCCTTACTTTTCTCCATTCAGCTTTCCCTCAGTCCCTGCTTGCTGGAAAAACACCCCCACAGCATGATGCTGCTACCAGCATGCTTCACTCTTGTGATTGTCCTGGGCAGGTGATGAGCAGTGCTTGGTTTCATAACATTTATCACTGAGGCCAGACAGATTACTCTTTGGTTTCATGAGAGCAGAGAATCCTATCTCCTACAGTCTGGTAGTCCTTCAGGGGCTTTTTTCAGACTCCAAGTATTCTTTTATGTGCTTTGCACTGTGGGGAGGCTTCTGTCTAACCACTCTGCCATAAAGCCCAGATCAGTGGAGGTCTGCAGTGATGGTTGTCCTTCTGGGACTTTGTCCCATCTCCACACAGGATCTCTTGAGCTCAGATCAGTGTGACCATCGGGTTCTTGGTCACCTCTCTTACTAAGGCCCTGCTTCCCCGATTGCTCAGTTTTGCCAGGCGATTAGATCTTGGAAGAGTCCTTGTTGTGCCAAACTTCTTCCATTTGAGAATTATGGAAATCACTGTGCTTCAGTGCAGCAGAAATATTTTTGTAGCCTTCTCTAGATCTGTCCCTTGTAGCAATCCTGTTTCTGAGATCTGTAGGCAGTTTCTTGGACCTCATGGCTTGGTTTTCGCTCTGATATGCATTGTCAGACATAAGGCCTTCTATAGAGTGGTGAGTGCATTTCCAAAAATGTCCAATTAATTTAATTTACCACAGGTGGACTCCAGTCATCTCAGCAATGATCAAGAGAAATGGGAGGAGCCTGAGCTAAATTTCAGGTGTTTTTGTAAAGGGTCTAAGTATTTATGTCAATGTGACATTTCAGTGTTTTTTTTTTTTTTTTTTTAATTTCAACAGATTTGCAAAAAATTACAAAATAATGTTTTCACTTTGTTATGATGAGGTACTGAGTGTAGAGTAATGAGAATAAAAATGAATTTCAATAACTGTAGCACCAGAGAGCAAGCTTAAATACTGCAGTTATATCTTGATTACAAATATTTTAGTTCTTTCTAAAAACTCTAAAAACTACTGTCATCCGTCACACGTAACATGATATTCTCCATCTGGTCCTAAAGGCAAGACAACAGCATCGCTGATTTTGAGGCCGCTGTAAATGTCCAAGTCAACACCTCCAAACTTCAAGAAGTAGTGACTTCACTGGAAGGCACGCTTAATGCTGTTATTTTGGTCGACACTGAAGGTCAGTGAGAAAATATGTCGCTGTTTATTGTCATGAAATTCCATTAAAAGACATTCTTTGTCTTCATCCTTACAGTGCAAAAAAATATCAGACTGTATTCCAGATACAATAAAAACTGGTGCATAACAAAATGACTGAAAGAGAAGAATGTTTCAGTCATAAATATTGATCTTTTTTGCAAACCCTCACAGGGGTTAAATGTCAATCAATCTTTCTGTCTTTATTTGTATGATGTACATATACACATATATATACACAAATATAAACTTAAAAAGTAAGACAATTTGTGTTTGGTACATTATCTCTTTGTTGTAACAATGCTTCTTGGTAATAAATCTTATACTGTTGGAAAGCCTGTTTATTACCCTTTTAAATGATGCCACATTTATAAGGATCATGCATTTATGGGATGAGCAGCAGAGCTGAGTATGTGGGTTGCACCCATGAACAATGTGCCAAATCTTCTCTGCCAATGCTAAACAGCTTATTTTGCTGTTGCTATTGACTTTTGTTTTGAGCTTCTGGTACCCCCAGGTGAGCATGGGCCCTGCTAAAGTGGTCAGTTGATGTCTGCTTCAAGAATCGGCATGCCAGGTTTGACTGATCTGGATAGGGCCCGTCAGTTGGGCAACTTCAAGCTTGTGCTCCGCAAAACCAAGTTGCAGCATTATTTGGAGTTTATATACAAACATGTACAGATTATAGATATAAATATTAGTTATTGCACAATTACTTGGAGCAGTTTCTGTTATGGAGGGCCTCTCCATTTTGCTGTGATAACTTGCATTTTCTTTCTCTTTTGAGATCTTTACTTACTTATCTTCTTATTTTTTGGTAACAGAGTTGCTTTTGAAAGATAGTGTGATAATTTTCTTGTGAACAAGGAGCTAAGGGATATGGGGAGCAAGGGTAACCATGGATGAGACAGACGTTTATAAGAAGCATTTATGGTGGTGTTAATCTGTCAGAGTATCAACTAAAAAAAACATACATACATTTTTTTATACCACTTATTCCATTACAGGTTGCGGGGGGCTGGAGCCTATCCCAGCTGTCGTCGTGCAAGAGGCAGGGTACACCCTTGACTGGTCACCAGTCAATCGCAGGGTTGACATATAGAGAAAGACAACCAGGCACGCTCACATTCACACTTATGGGCAATTTAGAGTCACCAATTAACCTAATGAGCATGTTTCTAGTGGTGGGAGCAAGTGGAGTAGCTGGAGAGAACCCACACATGCACGGGGGGCACATGCAAACTCCACACAGAAAAGCCCTGGCCCTGACCGGGGAAGCGAACCAGTGACCTTCTTGCTGCGAGGCAACAGCGCTAACCCCTGCGCCGCCGTGCCACCCTAAAAATAACAGTTTATTAACTAGAAAAGCACTCAGAGAGCGCAGACCTCCGCCATTAGCCCTATCTCCCAATAGTGAAGAATCCTTTAAAAACATCCCTGGATCCAGATGGTGATCTGGATCACTCCCAAAATCTAATTTGTCGATTACTCCCTCCCCAGTGGAGTGGAGACACGGTGAGTCAAAGCATTGGCTTCGCTATGTGTGAAAGTCATGGCAGATGGTGAATATTCCTCTATTCCTCCCAGCATTGTGAGTATTCTCGCTACAATTTGCTGTCTTTCTCTCTGTTACGCTCCAACTCCTCTCCTCGATGGGGTCGGTGTCTTTCAAACTCTATACACTCCAAAACTTTGGATAAGTTACTCATGTCCGCCATCTCCTGGTGTACAGTGGTAACAGCGCAGACCGATCTCTCAATAGTACAGAATCCTTTAAAAAATTCCTGGATCCAGACAGTGATCCGGATCATTCCCAAAATCTAATCAGTTCTTCCTCATGCCATTTCTGACATTTACTGAAAATTTCACAAAAATCCGTCCTTGACTTTTTGAGTTATGTTGCTAGCAAACAAACAAACAAACGAACAAATAAACAAACTAACTAACAAACAAACCCACCCGATCACATAACCTCCTTGGCAGAGGTAATTATCAGCCTGTTTGTGACTGAAAGGTCGTAACTCTCTGACAAATCAAAATGAGAGTATTTACAGTGTATTGGCTTCTCCACACAGGAATGGTCACCATAGAGTCCCCATCATCCCCAGTGTGCTACAAGTCCTCACCAGTCCTTCAATGCGTGCTTGAGGAGGAGACGGAGAGTTCTGGCTGGAACATAACCAGGGAGCAGGAGCGCTTGGAGCTCTTTGAGGGCAGTGTGGTCAAACTGGACACCAGCTGTGTCACGGAGGATTACAAGTCTTGTACTCAAGTTACACTCGAGGAAATCACAAGCATCTGGGAAGGTAAGAAAAAACTTTTCACAGAGATTGAAGCTTCAATTTAAATCTGTTTTTCTAGACCCTGAAGGAATAAATGGTTGGGTAAGTTCTTAACAACCCAGGAAGCCTTTACTGTAAGTCAAGAGACAATGTTGGCTTGAGCTAGAATGAACAACAGCCCAAATAGTTTCAGGGGTTTCTTAACCAGTTTATCATTCCATGTTAATTCTCATTGCTGCAAATGCAAGTGTTTAAGTTTTTACAATAAATGAAGTATGTTTAGTGAGATTTGCTGTCAAGGTTCAATGATGCATGCAACATATTCCAAAAAAGTTGGGACAGGAGCATGTTTACATCTGTTACACCACCTTTTAATATCTTAGGCTGGCCTTACACCAGAGGACTATGCTAAAACTCTTAAAAGACTCTAAAAAGACTGACATCTAAGACCCTCTCACATGTCAAGAGAATTTGTTATCAACTCCCTGAGTTTTTAGTCTCAGAATAAGATTTTGCATCAACAATTTTTTGGCAGAAGGAGAAGATGAAGAAGACTTAGGATATTATCGTAACATCAAGACTGAAGAAATACTGCCTTAAAACGGCTCAAATCAAGTCTTATGACGAGACAACGGGAGCGAGCTGTGACTTTAGCAAGACTCCCATGATTTTACTCATGTCAGCGACTTTGAAATCGAAGAAAAAAATTGTTAGGTGTAAGGCCGCATTAAGCCTCTGTGGATTGAAGACATTAATTGTTTAAGTATTGAAAGAAAGAGAAATATGATCCTCTCAAATAAAAAACAAAAACCAATGCTTCCGATCAGAGCTCAGCTGCCTGGCTCTGTGACAGAGTAGAGAGACAGAAGTTGGGGATTATTTTGACTGTTTTCTGGCACAAATCTCCCTTTTATGATACTTCAAATGACCCGTAGTCCACTTTGGCTGATAGATTTGGGAAATTTACCTCAAAATGAATAAAAACACAGCATGTAGCTGGATGTTAACTTCAATGAAGGCAGAGACAGACTGTACTGAGATGATATATCATTGTAGCATTAAGGGGGTGGGGTAATTCTCCATGTCACAGGCATTTCTCCTGCTCAAATAAAACCAAGCCAGGAAAGATGTGAACAACTTTCTGACAGTCTAAATCAGAAATTCAGTCAAACATAGATCCCAGTGTTGTCACACGTTACATATGTTGGAATAAGTCCAACATATTTAGTGTGTTGAGAGACAAAAAGTTTGAATTTCACTTTAAAGGGACATCAGGTTGTTCAGTTGTTTATTCATCTTAAGGTGCAATGATGTACTGTGTTAACTGACAATGGTTTTCTGTAGTTTTCCTGAGCCCACGTTGTAATATTTGTCACAGAAAGATGATGATTTTTAATGTTGTGGCACCTGAGGGACCAAAGGTCACAGGCATTCAGTGTTTGTTTTCATTCTTCCTGCTTACATGTGGAGATTTCTCCAGGTTCCTTCAATCTTTGATGATATTATGGACTGCAGATGGTGAAATCTAAATCTAAATTTCTTGCAAATTTGTTGAGTAGCGTTGTTGTTGTTGTTGGATTGTAAGCAGAAACTCACTCTATCGTTGAATGTGAATTACTGAGCCTTTCAGTAGTGTTTCTTTTATACCCAGTCACGGTGTTATTGCCTTTGGAAATTAAACTTCTCACCTGTGGAATGTTCCAGGTGTTTATTTGGAGCATTCCACAACTTTCTCAGTCTTTTCTCTCTCCTGTCCCAGTTTTTTGGGACCACATCATCAGCATCAATTCTGGAAAGTGTGTTTAATTTTAAAGGGAACTAGAGAATGCAATTTCTGAAGAAACTGCTAAACAGCTGCGCCAAACTGCTAATGCTTGGTGGGAACAATCCAAGAAAGAGGCTACATTAGCTATGTTTGTTATGCAAGCTATGGAGATGATGTAGCTAAATATAATAATAACCAAGCTATGTTAGCTACGCTATTTATGTAAGCTATATAGGTAATGTAACTACATCTAAAACTGACCAACTCATGTTAGCAATTTTAGTTTTGTTAGCTATGTAGGTAATGTAACTACATCTAAAACTGACCAACTTATGTTAGCAATGTTAGTTTTGTTAGCTATATAGGTAATGTAACTACATCTAAAACTGACCAACTTATGTTAGCAATGTTAGTTTTGTTAGCTATATAGGTAATGTAACTACATCTAAAACTGACCAACTTATGTTAGCGATGTTAGTTTTGTTAGCTATGTAGGTAATGTAACTACATCTAAAACTGACCAACTTATGTTAGCGATGTTAGTTTTGTTAGCTATATAGGTAATGTAACTACATCTAAAACTGACCAACTAGTGTTAGCGATGTTAGTTTTGTTAGCTATATAGGTAATGTAACTACATCTAAAACTGACCAACTCATGTTAGCGATGTTAGTTTTGTCAGCTATATAGGTAATGTAACTACATCTAAAACTGACCAACTTATGTTAGCAATGTTAGTTTTGTTAGCTACATAGGTAATGTAACTACATCTAAAACTGACCAACTTATGTTAGCGATGTTAGTTTTGTTAGCTATATAGGTAATGTAACTACATCTAAAACTGACCAACTTATGTTAGCGATGTTAGTTTTGTCAGCTATGTAGGTAATGTAGCTAAAGCTAAAATTAACCAAAGCTATGTTAGCTACATAAGCCAAATAGGTGATGTAGCTTAGTAGCTTAATCTAAAGCTAATGGAGCTACATTGGCTAGGTCCAATATTTAGGTAGCATAGCTACATAACTAACGTAGCTAAAGCTAAAGCAAACAAAGCCACATTAGATAAATTAGATTATGCAATGTTTGCTAAAGCTAGAACCATTGTAGAAGTAGTTACATTAACGGTGGCCTACTTTAGCTTGGTTAGCATTAACTAAAGCTTATGAAGCTACATTGGCTTTTAAAGTAACAGTATCCATATCCATGGGAAGTATGTACTGTTAGCTAAAGCTTATGAAGCTAAAGCCAGCCACTGCTCATTAAATTTCTTCTAAAATGTGTCTATGCGTAATTCAATCCTGGATTAGAACTCAGACTTTTTTCTCAGTTTTATTTTTAATATTCTTCTTTGTCTGCAATGTTTGCGATGTGGTTGTTTCATGAATGTAACTTTATGAATAAAGTTGAATTTGTAAAACTTATAAAACACTGTACTGACAAATTACAGCCAGGTCATAATTGGCAGTGTTCATCCATTAAAGCCATTGTAAAAATCAAATGAGTGTTTTCAATTCTCAGACAATCGGTTGTATCTTTAAAGTGAGTAACCTGATGTTGAAATGTTTCCTGCAGGCATGTATGAGTGTGGATTCACCAGTGGGTCAATCAGGCACACAGCCAAGAGCAAACTTGATGTGGCGTCGCTTCCAGATGAAATCATTTTGTCAACAAACCCTCTCACTACAGACTGCTCAAAGAAACAGAAGGTTGAACCAGTGGTAATCATGGCCACTATTCCAAAGAGCACAGAAAACTTCAGAGTTGTGTGTAAATACACGTATGGGTGTACAATTCAGTCAAACACAAGTAAGACAAACTTACATCATCTTTCAAATATTAACTGTGCACTTTTGTGTTTTCTGTCACACATACTGTTTCTATAATATATAGTAATATATATAATACTATAATATGATAATACTATTACCATTTATCCTAGAGACATTTATATTCAGGTAACCTAACTTACCTATCTTTACAGCTGATGGAGACCACCAGATCTATAAATTTGAGGCTCAAATCAACTGTGAAAAACAGGAACCACATTTTGCCAATATCACCTTTAAAAACTCCAAAGATCAAGAAAAGAGCGCAAAAGTGGATATCCCAGTGATTTATGGTAACTGAAGATTAATATTCTTAAATTGTCCAAACGACTTTATATATTTCCTCTAACTTATGAATTCATTTTAATTTTCAGAGGGTTCACCATTTTGCGAAGAAGAAGTGCTTAACGGAGAGTTTTGGCCAAGGACCCCAAGTGGAGACACAGCCATTAACCGATCGTGTACCGAGGGCAGAACAGGCTACAAGTCACGGACGTGTAAAGACAGAACCTGGGAGCCCGTGTTTTTCTACTGCGTTAACCAGGAGTTAAACAATGTGGAGCGGGATGCAGATGTGAGTGGATCATTACAGTATTGGTGTTCTATCTACAATCACAATTCCAAAAAAGCTGGGGCGCTATGTAAAATGTAAATCAACAAAATGCAATTATTTGTAAACCTCATAATCACATTTGTTATTCATAATAGAACATTAACAACATATCAGATGCTGAAACAGACATTTTAGAACATCGTGAAAAATATTAGCCCATTTTGAATTTGATGGCAGCAGCACATCTCAAAAAAGTAGGGACAGGGCAACAAAAGGCTGGAAAAGCAAGTGGTACAGGAGGAGCATTTTGCTACTTATTAGGTAAATTAGCAACAGGTCAGTAACATGACAGGGTATAAAAGGGGCATTTTAGAGAGGCAGAGTCTACACTGTGAATATTGTGTACAAATTTCCTATTCTGAGGGACCATTAGCCCTTTGATGCCTGTTAACTCAAATAATAGCAAGAAAATTCAAATTTTTTGAGATTTATGTTTATTTAACCTTCTACCAAAATCCAAAAAATGAAAATTGCCATAAAATTTAGCATATATTTTTTTGTATCACATTTGATGCATTAGGCATACTGGCAACTGATAATTCACTGGAGGGCTTTTTTTCATTTATCAGATTGTACTTAAAATGTTTTTAAGTAATTAATAGATCATGTTAATCAGATAGAAGTCTCATGAAAGTGTGTATCGAATATGATACAGTAGGCATTAAGGGGTTAAGGAGAAAATGACAATTTACCAAAAAATGCTCAGAAATATAAAACATGATGATCTATCAATTTTTAGGGTAATATATTTTAATTAACTCAAGTCCTAATCAAATAATGCAGGTGTTTTAACCCTTTACATGCCAGTTTTATTACAGTGCGTTAAAAAGTACTTACTCCTTGGATGTTTTAGCTTTATTTGATTTTGTAAATCAGTCATGGTCAATATATTTTGGCTTTTTTGACAAAAAATAAAATAAAATACAAAAAACCCTCTTTAATGTCAAAGTGGAAAAAAAGATTTCTACAGGGTAATATCAATTTTAAAAAACATGTAAGGTAAAATAAGTGAATACAGAAATATTTTTCCCCTTAAAGTGACTGACCTGATTCAGCAGAGGTCCAGCCAGCTGGTGCTAGTAGTCTCAGAATTAGTGAAATGGGGATCACCTTTGACTGCTTGATGCATGGGGATAGGCTTGCACGTTTGTACACTGCATTTTTATTCCATTATTCTTTGCAGAACTTCTCACGCTCTGTCAGGTTGAACAGGGATCTGGCGTGAACAGCCTGTTTTGAGTCCATCCGCAAATTCTCTTTTGGGGCGAGGTCTGGGCTTTGGCGCGGCCACTCCAGAGCATTTACCTTTTATCGTCTCCTAAGCCATGGTTCTCTTGTAAACTGAATGAGATCATCCTCCTTTTGCTGCATTCATTTGACCCTCTACCTTTACAGGCCTTCCAGGGCCAGAAGCATCCCCACAGTATGATGCTTCCACTACCATGCTTCACAGGGGGATGGTGTGTTTGTGGTGGGGTGCAAAGTTTGGTGTTTGCCAAACATAGCGTTTTGTATGTTGCTGTATGCAGAGTCTCTCCTATCTCATCTGCTGAAGCTTGTAACTCCTTCAGAGTAGTCATAGGTGTCTTGGTGGCCTCTCTCACGAGTCTCCTTCTTGCACGCCCTCTCAGTTTGTGAGGTTGGCCTGATCTAGGCAAATTTACACATGTGCCGTATTCCTTTCATTTCTTGAGGATGGATTTAACTGAAATTTTTGTTTCCATCTTCTGACTTGTACTTCTTAAAAACCTTTACTCTGAGTTGCTTGGAGGTTTCTTTTGTCTTCATGGTGAAATGGTAGCCAGGAGACTGATTGACCAGTGACTGGACCTTCCAGACACAGGTGCCTTCATATTACAGTCACTTCAGACACATTCACTGCACTCAGGTGAATATTCATACGGTCACTCATCTTACATATTTTTTGTTTACTTTACATTAATTTGTAGAGATTTATTTTCACTCTAACATTAATAAGGTTATTTTGTAATTTTTGTAGCAGAATTATATTGACCATGATTGATTTATAAAATCAATGAAAAGGTAAGGTATCCAAGGGGGGGAATACTTTTTATAGGCACTGTACCATTTAACATCTTCAAGAATCACAGTACCACAGAAAACACCACTTTATTTCCTCTTTACTCACAAATGTTCTTTCACTTCCTGGCCATCAGACCCCTCTCAGAGGCATGAAACCACCAGACAGTAGTTCTAGTTCAACTCTGTTTACTCTACTGTGATGTAAAAACTCTGTGTGTCTAAATGGTTGATATGGTAGTGTAATGTGTGCTAATGTGACATACAGAATCTTTTTCTCATTCATTCATCATTTTCATTTATTCTTTTCTAGAACTTCATGAAGGGTCTAGGTGCTACTGAAGAGGTGGCCTTTAATATATTTGAACGCCTAAAGAACTTCTCAGTCACATTTGTCACTGACACCAGCAGCATCAGCGACACCACAGCTGACGTCAACGCTTCCATCAACGTTCTCAGTTTGATGGCCAGAGCCTCAGAAACTATCGAGTTACACGAAGAAGTCTTTGATGTAAGTTACTGTGGACTACTGTATTATCACCTTTCTGGTATTATATGTGATGTTTTCAGCCAAGAAGTCATGAAGAACAACGTCAGATTTTATACATATATGCGTTTTATTCCAACTGAATCACATTGCAAGATGTTATTTTACAGTAGTTGTGAAACAAAGCTCATCAGATGCAAAAGAGAGAAAGAATAGGAAGATGAAGAAAGAGAGAACAGAGTGATGTAGAAGGAGGAAGGAGATGTAGGAAAAGAGAGTAGAATAGCAAGAAAGAAAGAAGAGGGGGGATGCAGAAAATGAGAAGAGGTCAATGCAGAGACAGAGAAAATCAAGACAGAGAAGAAGGAGAAACAGAAGAGTTAAATGCAGAAAGACAAAAAGGGGATGAAAAAAGAGAGGAGGAAGTTGCAGAAAGAGAAAGAAGCATGGTGCAAAAATAAAGAATAGGAAGAAGCAGGACAAGAGAAGAGAGACACAAAAGAAGAGAATGGGAAGTTGCAGAAATAGAAGAGGGAGATGCAAAAAGAAAAAAGTATAATGCAGAAAAAGAAGATGAGAGAGGGAGGATGGTGCTGCAAAAAAAATAAGGGAAATCTAGAGATCTAGAGAGAGAGGGAAGTGGGTGATGCAGAAAGAGAAAAGAGAAACACAGAAGGAGAAGAATAAGATGCTGAAATAGAGAGAAGTGGGGGGTGCAGAAGGAGAGCAGGGAGTTTCAGAAAGAGGGAGGAGGATGCAGAAATAAAGAAAAGATAGATGCAGAAAAGGAAGATGCAAAGAGAGGGAAGATGGTGCAAAAAAGAAAGAAGGGAAATGCAGAAAATGAGGAAATTAAGATGTGGAAATAGAGAAGAGGTAGATTCAGAAAAAAATAAGTGGTAGATGCAGAGAGAGAAAACAAGTAGATGAAGAAAGACAGAGGAGGGAGTTCAGATAAAGGGAAGAAGGTAATGCAGAAATAGAGGAAGGAGTTGCAGATAAAGGGAAGAAGGTGATGCAGAAAGAGAGAAAACTTTAGAGCATAGCAATGTAAAAGATAAAGTTTGCTTTCCAGGTGATCTTAAACTCATTTTCTGAGATGAGTCTCTAACATCAGCAATGACAGTAACAAGTTCAATCAGGACAGACTTAGTATGAGTTTAACAATAATTTCTTTACAAATTCAATGAAAGAATTATGCAAAGTCCTTGGTGATTAGACTCCAACATGATCATTTCATGTATTTAAAGGGGTAGTGAAGCAAATGGCAGGAATAGGATACCCCCTATGGAGTCCAAACACTGGTGGTGGTTTTGAGAGTGGATCAGATGAGGAGCAGACTTCTGAGAAGCTGCCCAGGAACCAATGAGGAGGGATGACGGATGAGACTGGGCTATGCAGAATGAGCAGGAGACCTGTGAGGATCTGGACTAGATGCTGATTCACTGAATAGTGGTGGCTGGGGTGGAGGAGGGTTGCAGCAGAATGAATGGCAGACTATGAAAGAGAGAATGACAGATTTAAAATCTGACAGGTGCATGATGATTGGTCAAACGAGGTTGTGGCAGAATCCGATTAGCCAAGTACTTAGGAGAGTGAACGCCCATAATCAGCTGATCGTTAGAGTAGGAGAAGAGAAAGAATGGAAAAGGGAGAGATTTGAATGAGTGGTGACTGAAGAATGAGCAGAAACAGTCTTCCTACTGGAACTTTCACTGAGCTCTATTTGTGAAGAATTGGCAGTAGTAACAATGTTTGATAGAAAACTGAACATGTTAGTATTAGCATTACTAGTGAAGATGATCATGACATGGAGAGGACTGATATTTCTAATTGGAGCAGCTGAAGTAAAGCTGCTCATAGATTCACTGTCACACTTCTGATAATGATAATAGAAAGTGTTAGTAAAGAAACCATTCCAAGCTTATTTTCTTTATTGTCAGCAAATAATTTCTCTTATTTCTCTGTTACAGGATTTTATCCTCGCAGCAAGCAACATGCTGAATACAAGCTGGAGTGGGGTCAATGAGTCTGTTGTCCACGACATGTCATCGAGTTATCTCGAGTCTGTGGAGAATCTGGTTCAGAATATCAAAGTCAATCAGAGCACTGGCGTCCAAAGTCCCAACTTAGACCTCAATTTCTGCTCCAGGCCAGACTGTAATGTGACCGTGTTTGACATCAGAGTGACAATGAACATAACATACGGAATAATGAAAACGCTCGGCATTAAAAATCTTATGGATAGAATGACAAACAACTTCAAAGCACCTGGGAATGTCAGCCTCATTCTATCCGCCACTCTAGAGAACAACAACGACACATCTTTACAAATCCGAATGGACTTCCCCACTGAACAGCAAGAGTTTGGTAAGCGTGACTGCGTCTTCTGGAACACGACGGATAGAGAGTGGTCCAAGGTAGGATGCACCGCTAAAAAAAGTCATGGTAACCGAACAGTCTGCGCGTGCACCCACCTCACCTCGTTCTCTGTCCTCATGGCAAAGGGCAAAATAAAAGACGAAGTTCTAGATCTCATCACTCTAGTAGGCCTCGGTGTGTCCGTCTGCTCGTTGCTGATCTTTCTCATCGTCGAGTCTTTAGTGTGGTCGGCTGTTGTGAAGACCAACCTTTCACATTTTCGCCACACAGCCCTGGTGAACATCGCTGTCTTCCTCTTGCTTGCTAACTGCTGTTTTCTGGCTTCAACTTCTCCTGAGGACCTCAGTGAAAGCTGGTGCTTTGCTCTGACCGTAGGTAAACACCTGTTTTACATGGCCATGTTCAGCTGGATGCTCTGTATGAGTGTCATGCTAGTCCACCAGCTCATCTTCGTCTTCAGCCCACTGAGGAAAAGAGTCTTCATGTTCCTCTCCAGCATCGTAGGCTACATTTGCCCAATACTTATTGTGGGATCCAGCTATGTCTACTGCAGATACACAGGGAGGGACTACTTCAAAAAAGACACATGCTGGCTGGTTTATGTCAGACTGTTGGAGGGCTCCATACATGCTTTCCTCCTTCCCGTGGGAACTATTATTTTGACAAATCTCTTTTCCATGGTGGTCGTCATCGTTACATTGGTGAAGTCTTCAGCCCCTGAGGGCAGCAAGGCAGAGGACAAGGAAACAATCAAAAGCATTCTTAAAGTAGTCGTGTTTCTAACGCCTGTCTTTGGAGTGGCGTGGATTATCGGCTTTGCACAGCTCATGCTGAATGATGAAAGTCCCTTACACCGTGTTGCCCTTTACAGCTTCACCATCCTCAACTCCTTTCAGGTATGTTTAATTTAGTTCTTGAAAATTAAAGATTAGAGGGAGGGGTTGAATTTCTTATTTTTCCTTTTAGCTGATCAGATCACTTTTTTCAGTCGGGTCTACAGAGCATATGATATAAGACAGCCCCCACCCCCCCCACAACCATCCACCCCAGCAGGAACAGCATGTTACTCACTGGGTGCAAGTCCCAGATAAATACTTTTGTCCACAAATTCCTACAGTAATCTTTGTAATGGACATTTTGTACAAAGAAAGCTTTGAAAACTTAAAATACCTGCAAAAAATGACCCGAATTCCAAAAAAGTTGGGGCACCATGTAAAATGTAAAGAAGAACAGAATGGATTGTTCTGCAAATCTCATAAACCCATATTTATTCACAACAAAACATAAACAACATATCAGATGTTGAAACTAAGACATTTCATTTCATGAAAATTATTTGTTCATTTTAATGGCTGCAACACATCTCAAAAAAGTCAGGGTGGGGCAATAAAAGGCTGGAAAAGTAAGTGGTGCTAATGAAAAGCAGTTGGAGAAGCATTTTGCACTTACTTAGGTTAACTGGCAACAGGTTAGTAACATGACTGGGTGTAAAAGGAGCATTTCAGAGAGGCAAATTTCTGTTTGAAGTAAAGATGGGCAGAGGTTCAACAAGAATTGTGGAACACTGCACCTGCAGAATTGTGGAACAATTTCAGGAAAATGTCCTTCAACATAAAATTGACTGTCAATATCCCACCATCTGTAGTCTATAATATCATTCAAAGATTCTGGCTAATGTGGACAAATCTCTCTGTGTAAGAGATGAGGCACAAAGGTAGATACTTGATGCTCTTGATCTTCAGGCCTTCAGACGGCACGACATTAAAAACAGGCATGATCCTGTCCTGGGCATTAACAGTTAGCTGTATCATCCACAAATACAAGTTAAAGCTGTATCATTCAAAGAAGAAGCCCTATTTTGATGCAATTCAGAAACCTGTCAGTCTTCTCTGGATCACAGCTCATTTAAAATAGGATGAGGCAAAATGGAAAACTGTTCCGTGGTCAGATGAATCAAACTTTGAAATTCTTTTTGGAAACCATTGATGTTGTGTCCTGTGGACTAAAGAGAACCATCCAGCTTGTTATGTTATCACTTCAAAGTCTGCATCTCTCATGGTGTGGGGTTGCATTAGTGTCTATGGTGTGAGCAGCTTACACATTTGGAAAGGAACTATCGATGCTGAGAAGTATATAGAAAAGGATTATAACTACTAATGATGACATTTCTCTGTTTTCTGCAGGGCCTGTTCCTTTTGATAACAGGATGTTTTGCAGAGCAGAAGGTGTGTTTGATATTTCAAGTTAATACTTAAAGACAGATCAAAAAAACAGCAGCAATGATGACATGTGCAGAATTCCTTCAGTCTGATTGGGAATTCAAAATGCATGGATTTTATAAACAGTTTATAAACCATTTATTCAGCATCAATGTATGGAGTATAGTAACTGTTTATAAACTGTTTATAAACTGTTCATAAACTGTTCATAAACAGCTCTTTTAGCATGCATGCATGGAGTTTATAAACAGTTCATAAACGGTTTATTCAGCATCAGTGTATAAAATATAGTGAATGTTTAAAAAAGGTTTATAAACGGTTTATAAACAGCTTATTGAGCATCCATGCATGGAGTTGATAACCGTTTATAAAACTGGCTGTTTATAAACTGTTTTAAAATCATTTATAATCAGTTTATTTAGCATCCGTGCATAGAGATTATAAACGGTTTAAATTTGTTTATAATCAGTTTATTTAGCATCCATGCATAGAGATTATAAACCATTTCTAAACAGTTTATAAATGGTTTATTTAGCATCCATGCATGGAGTTTATAAACCATTTCTAAACAGTTTATAAATGGTTTATTTAGCATCCATGCATGGATGCTAAATAAAGTGATTTAATTACCCTACCCTTTGATGCCTTTAATTGCAAGTGATTTCTGTTTTTATTGTCTATCTTTGCCTTTTATCCCCTGTTGATTACTTTGGCCCTTTATTGTTGCTGCATTTGTAAGGTGTCCATAAATGTTATGTATTTCTTATCATTTCTAACTTGGAATTAATCTCACCAAGCTTTTTCTGTCATTTTGAACAGGTCAGAGAGGAGTTGTTTAAGCTCGTAATGGTAAGTCAAACAACACATCTGAAGCAGATTTACACCATAAAATGATGAAAATGTGGAATGTTACTCTGTCTGCTTCCTCCATCAGGCAAAGTCAAAAGGAAAAAGCGAGAGCATGAAAAACCTGACTTCCACCACATACACAAAAGACAAATGAAGACAAAGGTCAGTATTATTTCATTAGCCTTATGTTCATTTCTACTGGTCCTGTACTACAGAGAAGACCTGACCTGCTGATGTAAATTATATAGATATTCTTTCTAATGTCCAGTTTGATACAAGGGTGAAGCAATGTGAACAAGCTTAGTCAGGGTTAGTTATAGCGCTACAGATGAGTACACTTTCTCCACATGATTTAGCTTTACTTAAAAATGGCATTTTATTTTTCACTCAGAAAGCATCTGTGGTTGCCACTGTTTTGCAATGCAGCCTTTGGCTGTGTTCCCTTCTGTTCCCTGCCTTACTGAGCACTGATTCGCCCACATTCTTCAACTTTCTGGAGATAAATTGGAAAAACTGACCCTGACCCTGTGAGAGCTAAAGTCCTAGGGTCCTCAAACGCAGAAGTGATTTAGCACTTTAGCACTTCTGGTACCTCGTCTGAATTTTTGACTGGGTTTTCAGTTAAATGCCCGAAATAAGGTCTGTCATGAACACAGAGATTTTAAGGTTTTATCCCACAAAATAAAATACATCTGAAACATGCCACACCTTTTAACTTTTCACATCTTTATAAAGGTGGTTGCTGAAGGACAGCTAACAAGGTCTACAGTTATTGATGGGACCACATACGTCATCACCCAAAGCGTGGCGACTAAGCCGTTCACTCTTATCCATGGGTGATGACAGAAAATTCAGTTGGCCGTGTTGTAGTTTAATATAGCATGACGTTAGCTTTTTACTTTTGTCAGTTAGATTAACGAACCACCAATGATGCTTATATTATCAATTTATGAGGATTATCTTTATGATAAAAAAAGGGCAAGTTTCCTAAACTTTAATGGACACAGATTTTGTTTTCAGCAATGATCCAGAAACCCACTGAAAAATGCCATAGGCTCGTTGCTGAGTGAACCCATGTGATGCTACCTTCAGTTTTTTTCCTACAAAATGGCGTCATGACTGCACCACTCTATCGAACAGAAGAAAAGTGAATCAGTAAAGCTGATTTTTTTTTGCTTCTGTAACAACTCAAAAGTGTTTAACACTTTGTCATGTCCTTTTTAGGTTTTGGGGAGACAAACAGCGTTTGACCAGCACAGCTTCACTTTTTGTTTGCAGCTAGATGATAGAGTAGTTTCTATGTGGATTACACGATAAAGATAGTTGTGTTTAAACTAGCTGAACTGTTGATTACAACTGAACTGGTACATCTATGTTTAGATCATGTTTATTTGATAGTGACCTTTATTGTAATTAATAGTTGTAGCAGTCACAATGATGTGTGTCTTTAAATCAAATACTGCTCTGAGGAGATGTGACGAAGGTTCATGCAAACTTTAAGTCCATACCTGTCTTATAGTGAAGCAGGTTTCTCATCCACACAGAATCAAACTGTTTTCTGTTTGCTGTGCATTTAATGTAGTCAGACTGTAAACAAAATTTTTTGTTTTTTCATAAGTTTTCCTTGGTGTGAATATTTTTGTTTAAAGGAAGGAGACATGAACCTAACCTGTACTCTATGTGTGGCTTTGTATCTCAGAAATAATTTTCATGATGCATATATGTAATCAAATAAAAGATGATAACATAATAGCTTTTATTGTTTATAAAGCTGCATACTTGAATTTACATCAGACTTTACTTTTCTAAACAAGAATTAATGAAGCAAGAACATTAAGATTTACTTAAATATATAGATTAAAAACAAGCACATTAAACACTAATAAACTGATGCAAAAGGTTCAGTGTTTGGCACCAGTTAAGCCTTTTTTTTTTACTGCATTTAAAGACCCTGTAAGGTGAAAATACATCTGTATTTCAGTTTGTTGTAAGACAGGTCACTGTGTTATGAACCCCTAAATCAAATTTCAGTCAAAATATCTTTTGGTTTACAAAATTAAGCTTCAAAATCATGAAAAATAAAGCAGTAAAATCTGCTCCCTTCAGGATGGTGCCTGGTGGTCTGAATGTCAACATTATTAGCAGAGTACAGCTGCCTGGCTCTGTGCCAGAGAAGAGACAAAGTCCTTTTTCTGGCTCAAATCTCTGTAATGATGCTTTAAATGATCCATGGATCACTGTAGCTGATTGATTTGGCAAATTTATCTCACAATGAACCAAAAAACACTTTCAATAAAGGCAGTGACATCAGCTAACAACAGACTGTACTGAGATGAACTGCTCTGTGATATTATATTGTAGTGTTAGAGGGGCGGGGTCATTCCTCACTGTGGGCTGATGACATCACCTGTCCACATATTTGCCCCGCCCACATTAAACCCAGCCAGGAAAGAGGTGACATGTAGACCTCAGTGTTCTCATGTTTACAGCAACCATATTCAAACATATCGAGTGTGCTACGAGACAAAGTTTGTATTTCACTTTACAGGGTCTTAAGGGTTAAAAGCAGCACTCATGCATCCCACCCAAATGTTCATCATGAAAAGGGCAGTGAAGGAGCCTTGTCTTCAACCAGTAGTACCTCATGGGTGTATGTGGGGTATTTTAGTTGTAATTATTTAAAACATCCTGTATATTATGTCAAAAATCATAAACAAAGACACCTAAAGGCGTCATTCCTCTGAATTTAGCTTCACTGAGCTCTCCTGATGACGGTGAAGATAGCGAGGGTCAGCAAAACGGTCCCCGCTACTCCACCAATCAGAGCTCCCAAAATGTTTCCATGTATGTTCACTTCCTCGCAGCTTTTACCGGTGTAGTAGGTGGTCTGTGTCGATGCACACCTTAGAAGCAGAGAACAGAAGTTTTAGTATAATAAAATAACAAATAAATGTACCAGTCGCTCTGTGTAAAAGCCTGAGATATCTGTACGCCTGTGCCAGGTCTGAGAAAGACCAGACCATCCGGTGTCATTTGAGGAGTATGAGGCAGTAGCTACAGGTGTGTTTATGTTGTACTGCAAGCACGTGAACTATGGCGACCAGTGAAGCAATAAGCTTGGATGCAGGACATTTCTTTATGAAAAGCAAAGAACCACACTGAATGATTTTCTTGTAGGAAAATGTGTCTTTTCTGGGCCTAACAGCAGCACGCATTGATGGAGGAGATAGAAAATACCATTAACACATAATAACAGTATTGGCCTGAAGAAGTCCTTAAAATGACTCCCCCATCTCTCTCTCAATGACTGACACTAATTCTGACTAACTGAGACCCCATCAACTGACCGACACTCAGCCAAAACATCCGCTCTAAAACGGATCCAGGTCTGCATTTTCAGCAGAAACAGGACCTTCAGGAGATTAGTGGACATCATTACACCTCTCAGTCTCATTGTCAGGTCTGACTTATTCCAAATAAGTGGGAGAAATTAAAATTGCATTCCAAACAAAAGCCCAGATATCAGGATCTTGAAGATAACATGATGCCTAATGAGTATTTAATGTAAAATCATCTGTGAAAATTGGCCATAATATTCCAAATCCTCTACACCACTGATCTTCAACTGGCGGCCTGGGGGCCATATCAGGCCCCCCAAAGCTTCCTGTCCGGCCCCCAGGGATCATTAAATCCAGAAAAGGAGGAAAAGAAGATTCGGTGGTTTTAAGAGCAACATTTGGCTTTAAATGTCTACAGCTGTTAAATCCATCCAACAAACAATTAATATTAAAATAGTTATAGAATGACTTAACATTTGATCTGTTTTCTGATATTTTAAAAAGGGTGAAGGTTGGCAGAAGTTTCGCAAAAATTGGTAGAAAAAGTGGTGAAAAGAGGCAAAAATGTGGCAAAAATTGGTAAAGCAGGAAAAAATGGAACAAAAGTATCAAATATTGGTTACAAAGAAAAAATTGTTCAAAAAAGCAATGAAAATGGGCTTAAAATGGCAAAAATAGAATAAAAAAGTGGCAGAAATGGATAAAAGAGTAGCACAAAAGGGATAAAGCATGCAAAAATGTATCCAAAAAATATCAAAAATGGGTTAAAAATGACAAAAATTGGATTTAAAGTTGAAAAATGTTGAAAAAATGTAATAAAAAGGGGTTAAAATGTGGCAAAAATTAAATGAAAAGTGGAAAAAATGGACGAGTGGCACACAGGGGATAAAACATGCAGGAAAAGTGGTTTCAAAAGTGGTTAAAATCTTGCAAAAATTGGGTTCAAGGGGCTAAAAGGGTTTAAAAGGATCAAAACTGGGTTAATACTGGTGCTAAATTACAATAGCAGGGTGCCCCTTCTCTGGGATTTTCATGGGTCCAGCCAATTCTGTTGTCAGGCCTGTCTCCCTTTGGCCTGCTGCATTATAGATAATACTGGTAATGCCTAAAATGTCCTGCGTTTTGAAAGAAAATTCAAAAACTATTACAATAGTATTACAATCAGACCAAACTATTTATTTAATGTTTATTATGTGAAAGTACGGCCCCCAGAGTTTCTGTCGAGACTCAATCTGGCCCTTGTGCAAATGTACTTGATGACCCCTGCTCTACCCTGTAGTTTCAGTTCGCATATTTTAAACCAGAACTCATGTAGTCCTAGAAACTCAGACACATACCTGCATGAAGCTGCTCCTCCAGTCTCCACACACAGGCCTCCGTTAAAACAAGGATTGGGGTGACAGGGGTTGACAGACCGGGCTTCTCTGTGTTTGGGAAGTTCTGGTTTTATTTCCACCTCCACAGCTGGCTCCTCCACTTTAGTGTGCTTCAGTGGAACTGGTGTGACAGGAACCTCAGATTTTATCAGGTGGGTCAAATCTGACAAAATAACAGGTCAGTGAAATATTAAAATATATTCAATAACTGGGTAATACTTTTTTATTTAAGCAAAAAACATGGAGATTACGGAAGCAGAGGAGAAATGGATCTGACATTTGTGTGAGAGGTTTCTAATTGTAGGTTTGTGGTGGTGTAATGAGAGGTTTTTTTGTTAAATGACAGATGTATGGTTTGTTTAGGTCAGGTAGGAAGAGCTGATGTTTCTCACCATTGAAGTCAGCAGTGATAATCAGGTCGGCGTTCTTCAGGAAGCTCCTCTTCTGTAGCTGCTGGTGAGAAATGAACGTACTCCAGCCATAGTCCTTACCGCGATAACAATTACAGCTTTCATCAAACACTGCTCCTGAAGTGGCTGTCGGTTTGTTCCAGTGGACACCACCGTCTGAGGAGAATCATCAAAACACATTTAATTTATCAACAAATTCACATTATTGCTGTCTACACCAGTGGCTCTCAATGTGGGGTCATGAGGCACTGGGAGGGGTTGCCAGATGCCAGATCACACATTTTTATGAAAATATCTGCATGAAATTAGTTAAATGTAAAATGAAAACATGTTAATTTGGTGAGATTTATGCTGAAATCAAAGAAATGTTTAAAAAAGCTGTAAAAAGTTATTTTGCACACGGGCCTGCCAAAAGAATTGGACACGTTTGTTGGAACTCAAAGTGTGTCAGACTGTTATTAAATTTTAACGGTGAAAGTATTTGATTGTGCCACTTTTTAGAAACATTTCCCAACCAATTATGCCACTTTTCATCGATTTTGCCAAAGTAAGACCCAATTTTGCCTTTTTTTAACCCACTTTTGCTGCTTTACACCAATTTTTGCCATTTTTAACACATTTTTGGCACATTTTGTAAATTCTAAACCCCTTTACACTACTTTTTTGCCTGTTTTTGCCACTTCGAAATCAATCATTGCCTCTTTCCACTCATTGTTGCCTCTTTTGACTCATTTTCGCCACTATTAACCCCTCTTTACCACTTTTTCCACTCATTTTTGCCAATTTAACGCATTTCTGCCTATTTTTTGCATCACTTTATCCATTTTAGGCAGTTTTAACAAATTTTCTCTGCTTTTAGATCCCTTTTCACCAAATTTTCCATCCATTCTGCCACTGTAAACCCATTTCTGCCACATATTAAATCCTTTTTACCACTCTTTATTCCTGTTTCTTTCACTTTAACCAATCTTTGCCACTTGTATTTACATTTTGCCACATCTTACCCATTTATGCTATTTTCAAAATCCCATTCCACCACCATTTCCACCACTTTACACAATTTTTAATCTTTTTTAGCAATTTCTAAACAGTTTTAATTCTGTTTTTAGGAAAAGGGACTTAGATTTTTAAGGAGGTCATATACTGCATTAGAGGTATTGTACTGATGAACCTTTGGCAGCTTTAAGCCAAACAGTTTTGTCTCTGTGTTGACACAAGTCACAGCTAAACATTTCAAACACAGATATGATTATTAATAATGTATGAACTCTGCCCATCTTTACTGCAGAGACTCTGCTTCTCTAAAATGCTCCTCCAGCTTTTTG
This sequence comes from Cheilinus undulatus, assembly GCF_018320785.1. Classification (NCBI taxonomy): domain Eukaryota; kingdom Metazoa; phylum Chordata; class Actinopteri; order Labriformes; family Labridae; genus Cheilinus; species Cheilinus undulatus. The sequence goes on from NC_054878.1 coordinate 9,972,457, forward strand.
TCATTACTTTTCCTACCCCCCCCCCATCCCTACTTTTTTTTAGATATGTTGCTGAATCAAATTCAAAATAAACTAATATTTTTCTCAGTTTCAACATCTGATATGTTGTTTATGTTCTACAGCAAATAACAAACAGGGTTCGGAGATTTTGGAAATTATTGCATTTTGCTGTTATTTACACTGTAAAAGCACCCCAAATTTTTTGGAATTAAGGTTGTACATCACTGTGTCCTTGAAAAGCATGTTTATGACAATATGAGGGAGAAAAGCTGTTAAAAGGCCATGCTAACCTCTTAGCTCGTAGCTAATTCACCCCTACTCAGTCTCAATGTCAGCATGGCATGAAGGAATACTAAGCCACAGTAAAGGAGCCATGGAGAGGATGTACGGGTTGTTTGCACAAGAGATAGGCAAATGAGCTCTGACATCAGGCCGTCACTGAAGTCACGTTGTTAATGCATACAATGAACACAAGTCACTTTGTATCTGAATACCCAAATTGTATCATCTATGCAAAATACAAACAGAGTGTAAACACTACGTTTGATTATTTTGGTTCTGTCACATCTAAAGTCCCTGTGCTTGTTTCAGCTGTTTTCATTAATTTGGTTAGGAAAGAAACAAATTAAAGTTTGTCAAAATATGAAGCAGTTAGTAACTAAGGCCTGAATACCTATTTGTAAAAACATGAACATTTTTATTATATTTTTTGCCAAAGAAGCCAAGAGTCTCCAGATATAAATTCCAACTGATTCATAACTGTGAGTTAAAGATACTGAAGGCTGCTATATGAATCATGTTGGTATTCAAAACTGTAGAAAGAGCCCTCAACACAACACTGACATTAAGGTTTAGTGATTAACTATCAGACAGTGAACAGGAAGAGAAATCTGCATGCATGAAGTCTTGTCTCACTTAAATAAGTTCATGACAGCGCAAAAATTTACACAGTCATCTTATAATCCAACCTTACTTCATAAAGAGTTCACATACTGATTTCAGCCTTGTAAAGCCACATTATGTAATAATGCCACATTATGTAATAACCCTAACCATAGGACTTACTGTGGACTCCAAGGTATGGCCTACCCAACTACCTTGCCCTAACTCTATCCGCTTAGCGACTTATGCCTAGACCTAACCCCCCTTCAGGGCTCTAGAATAAACACCTACCCTACTACCTTGCCCTAAGCCTAACCGCTTAGTGGCTTAGAAAATGTGGCGTTATTACATGATGGATGGAAAATGTATTACATTATTACATAATGCGGTGCTACAAGCCTTGATAATTCATGACATTAGAGATTACTGATAGAAATGGTAAGTGTACAGAGCTGCAAAAAAAGTATTTTTCCCTTCCTGATTTCTTATTCTTTTGCATTTTTATCACACTTAAATGTTTCTGATCATCAAACAAGTTTAAATATCAGACAAAGATAACCAGAGTAAGTACAAAGTTGTTGTTTTTTAAATTGTTTTCATTTATTTAGGTAAAAAAAAAAAAGCCATCCTGGCCCTATGTGAAAAAGTAATGGCTCTAAAGCTAATAACTGGTTGTTCCATTTTTGGCAGCAACAACTGCAATCAAGAGTTTGTGATAGCTGCTAATGAATCTTTCACATCACTGTGGGAGGAATTTTGGTCCTCTCTTCTTGCAGAATTGTTTTAATTCATCTACATTGGAGGGTTTTTGAGCATGAATGGCCTGTTGAAGGCATTTCAATCAGATTTAAGCCTGCACTTTGATACTCCTACTTCAAAACCTTCACTTTTTATGGCATCCAGAGGTGGGCTTGCTGGTGTGCTTCAGACCATTGCCTTGCTGATAACCCCCTTGAGTTTGATGTCATGAATTGTTGGCTGGACATTCTCCTTCAGGATTTCCTGGTAGAGAGCTGAATTCATGGTTCTTTCAATGAAGGCAAGTTGTCCAGGTTAAAGCAAAGCGAAGCAACCCCAGACCATTGCACTGCCACCACCATGTTTGACTGTTGGTATGATGGTCTTTTGATGAAACGCTGTGTTAGTTTTACTCCAGATGTAATAGGATGAATGCAAAAACTTGTGTTTTTTCAGTCCACAGAAAAAAGACCCCCAAAAAATCTTACAGAATCTTACAGAAAACCAAACATCCACTTGTCTCTGTACCTAAAACTGCCTCCTTAGCTAATAATCTAGTGAGTAAAAAGTTAGCCTTCCTACCTTTTGTTGTAAAGCTTCTTGTTGACGACATCCTTAGTTTAGCGTCTGGGTCCTGGTCCATGACTACGAGGGTTCCCTGCCTATTAATGGCAGGCCACTCCATTACTGCGTCATCTTCCCCACTGCAGAGGTGCAGAGTAACGCCAACATAGTCTGGGTACTCGGCGTCTCTACCGTTTGGATAAACCGTGATACCGAATGAGTAGCCTTCAGGGCTGTTGAAACACTCGCTGTTTATCTTACTGCCAGCAGGAGTGCTGGCTAGGATGTTGGTGAAGTTGGGAATTTGCCAGACAGCACTGGGGCAAACGGTTTCTGTGAGAGTGATGTCATCAATGAGGATGGCGCCAGAAGAGCCAGCCGCCGCTCTGATGCCCTGGAAGAAGTAACGGAACTTCTCCGTCATCTTGAGAGTCACATGGGCAATTTTCCAGGAGTCATCTCCATCACCTGGAAGACAAAATATCGTGTGATTTAGACATTATAGCATTAGGACGATATCTTCGTCAATACTAAAATACTTGTCTCTTTTACAGTTGCATCAAATGGACAGGGTCAGAATGATTATTTTCTTATCTGCTCCTCAGTCGACTCTATAATGGTCCAAAGATGAAGCACATGAACAGAAACATCAAATACCTATGATGGTGTGGATCTTCTTGACACTCCGTACGGTCCCTGTCCCATCATCAGTCTTGACCCATATCACAAGTTTGTCTGAAGCGGTCCCGGTCATTCTGTAGAAGAACTGCAGGCACTGCTCGTCCCTGTTTGGGTAGAGGATACGGGACTCCAGAGAGGCACTGCTTCCAACTTCACCAGTGGATTTGTCAAACTTCATGAAGTAGCCAGAGTCTAAAATCCAGGCAACAATAGATGGACAGTTTTGAGAATGACATTAAATGATAGCTTGGATCATTAGATCATCTAAGGCTTTTTAGGTGTGCTGAACCAACCCTATTTTATCCCTGAACCCCTAAAAAATAATGAGGCCACTGCCCAATCAGACTTTTGAAACCAGATGGAAATTATGCACAACACTATTCCAAAAAGTTATGATGCTGTGTTAACTGTTAATATAAACAGAATGCAAAAATTTGTAAATCTCTTAAACCCACATTTTATTCACAATAGAAAACAAACAACATATCAGATGTTGGAATGGAGACATTTTACCATTACATTCAAACTTTAGCAGCAAATTTTTTGATTTTCTCTGTTTCAAATGTTGATTCATGTGACCACAGAACAGTTTTCCATTTTTACTCAGTCTATTTTAAAGCTTTGGCCCTGGGAAGACAGCAGCATTTCTGGATCGTGTTCATATATGGCTTCCTCCTTGCCTGATTCAGCTTTAACTTGCAAACTGTGTTAACAGACAATGATTTCTGGAAGTGTTCCTGAGCCGATGCAGTGATTTCCAGTACAGAATAATGCCTGTTTTCAATGCAGTGCTACTTTAGGGCCCAAAGATCATGAGCATCCAATATTGACTCACAGCCTTATCCCCTCTGCTCAGAGATCTCTCCAGATTCTCTGAATCTTATAACTATAATAAACACTGTAGCTGGGGGGATATTCAAAGTCATGACAATATGTATAGGAACATTTTTTCTAAAATTTCCCCCTAATTTTTAGGCGCATTGTTTGCAGATTGGTGAACCTCTGCTCATCTTTATTTCTGAGAGACTCTGCCTCTCTAAAATGCTCCTTTTATACCCAGTCATGTTACTGGCATTTTACCAGTTAACTTAAAAAGCTGCAAAATGCGCTTTTATTTGTACCACTGGTTTTCCAGCCTTTAGTTGCCCCATTCCTTTTTTTACATGAGCCGCCATCACATTCAAACTGAGCTAATGTTTTTAGTGAAATGGTAAAATGTCTCTGTTTCAACATCAGATATGTAGTTTTGGTTCTATTGTAAATAAAATATGGTTTTATAGCTTTGATAAACCCTGCATTCTGTTTTTATTTACAGTTTACATGACAGGAAGCAATAGCCTCGAATGTGAGAACACCTTTAGAGATTTTTCTTTTATAAACCTCAGCCTCAGTACCTCTGCAGCGTCCTGCCAGGGTGTGGTCTACATCAGTTGGGCTGCTGAGAGTCTGGACCCAGTCTGCGTTGTCGTTCTCATTCTGGATCATTCCACAGATGTTGATCAGCTCAAAGGAGCACTGGTCCAGGAGAGTGTGTGTATTGGCTGAGAAATGACATCCAGAATTAAACACATCAGGTAAGGCAGAGATGAGCACATGGTTTATTTAATTTGGAGGATTTCAAGAACAGAAGTAAAGTTTTATATTTCATGTTAATATATTGTTAGTGTGTCACTTTAGGTCAATAACAGGAAAAACAAGATTAAGACAACACCGAGGAATTATGACCTTATAGGACTAACTTGTAAAACACATCCGGCAGACACTGGCCATCATTTAATGATATGATTCTGAGCACCCATGGTAAGCAGATGTTTAAACTTTAATGTAGGTATTAAAGGACCCACTCACCACAGTCGTACATGCGGTTGAGCCTGGTGATGTCTACAGCGCTGAAGTCCAGACGCTGGCCAATCACGTCATTAAAATACGGTATGGTGGTGGTGATTGTTGGTATGCTGTCGTTAATGTTGAAGGAGAGAGGTCTGTAGTGCATGATGGACTCGTAATCATAGGGCGTGTTCAAATCAGTGATGAAGTCATCCTCGTATTTATTGAAGTTGTGCTCCTTCCCTGTGAAAAGATGAACGAACTTTAAAAGACACATCATTATAAACCAGCTTCTTCTACTACTACGTGCAGCTCAGTGGATAACATGGGCTTGCTGTGCAGACACAGTGGTTTTTGAGGTGACAGGAGACTTTTATTGCCTTTAAATCTCATCTCACTGACTCCAACTTGTGTTCATCTGTAAGGAGAGTCATAACAGGCCGTTTGATCACTTGAATTTGATGATTTCTGCCTTTTATTGAGGAAAAATGTGAACAAACTGCCCCGCCATGGAAAGAGTTAGTTTTTATGATGACGTCATATAGCTAATACGACACTCCGGACTTTGGGCTCAAGTGGTATCAGGCCCCTAGTGTGTAAGCCACATAAGTGTTCCCAAGAAAGTTCTCTGTTTATGAAATAAACCTGTGGGGAAAATACTTTCATCCTTATGCTATGGTTTCATGAGGGCTCTGGTGGGAACCAGAAGCTTCTCAGGTTTTCTGAAGTTTGTGAAAAGCTACAAAAACATACCTGCCACTGCAGCTACTTTTTGTTTACCAGTAACTGTTGTAGCTGGAGAGGAATGTGGCAGACATGCTCAAGCCGTGGATCACAAATAGCTAGATAATAAGGGTGTGACGAGACACTTAGCTCACGAGACGAGATTTAGGCTCACGAGAGTGAGAAGAGACAAGAGTTTCCACTATTTTAACTTTGATAATAGGATGTATGACTGGGAAAAGTTGTCTTTTATTCAGCTGAAAGCAATGATTTGAATGGTTCATTGAGGAACGAACAACAAACAAACTATTTGAAAGTGTGAGGGGAAATTGTGTGGGCAATCTCCAGTTCAGTCAGACTACTGATGGGAACTGCTTTTTTATCTGCAACCTGTTATCTTGCAAGGCATTTTTCTTCTCTTTATATTTCAGCGCAAAGGCATCTGATGACACTCACTGCCTTCAGTTCTAATTAGCTGTCTAACACTAATGTTAGCTAGCTTCCTAGCCTACAGGCAAATACTGCAAATGTAGAAAATACTTAGAGTGTCATGTTGTGGTTGGAGCAGGGTTTTGACAGGCCAAATTGGTCTGGGGTATACTGAAGTTTGGGAAGAGCTGGAATAAAATATAAATTAACTGTGACCAACCTTCTTCAATCTGGTCCCACCAGATTTTGACGTAATCGTCTCTGTCAGAGCGAGACTGCTCATGGTAAAAGCCCAGAGCGTGGAGGAGCTCATGCTCCACAACAGCTTTAGTGTCACATCCAGCTCCTATGGACACATTCTGGCCAACTTTATCATCCCCAACATACGACCAGCATCTGATTTAATGAGAAAGACAATAAATATGGTTAAACAACAAACCTATGGCGGTGTAAGTGTACTCATAGCAGTATTAAATCACATCAGAATCTTCTGTCTCCGGTTCTTGAGGCAACCTTTCTGATGGAACGATGACAGTATGCATAGAGCAGCTCACCCTGAGAGCTTGGTGAAGGAGATGTAGCTGCTCTCACCCTCATAGGGCTTAAAGTCCACACAGGATCTCAGACGGTATTCCTCAAAAGCCTGGAGGATCACACCTTTAGCATTCAGGTCTGGAGAAATGGAGAAAACCTCCAAATAAGCACACTGAAGCACTGAAAGGAGGTAGAAATGTACTCTTTAGTGCATACCTAAAGAGTCAGTTAAGATATAAGGGATTGGAAACGTCCATCTTCTTGTTTCATCAAGGATTGCATTCCTGCTCGGCTGTAAAACGCAGACGAAGCATTAATAGGAGAGGATATCTTTCAGTTCTTCATGATCGTATTGCCTTGCTTCCTCTCTGTGTACTTACATTCCCAGCAATGTCTCCCTCAAAAAGGTGATTCAACCCTAAAAATGTTAATACATATAGTTAACTCACTTAAAAGTCAGCTGATAAACACAGATCATGGTGCAAGAAAGTGCTTACAAGCATACCTCTATTGATCTCTAGTATGTCATCCCTCAGCTCACCAGCATCTGCATCATCACCTGGAAAACAAATTCACTCTCAGAGCAGATAACTAACACATTTAAGATATTTTAGGATAGACAAGTTTAAAAGACAAACCAGAGCCTGTCGGAGCAGCCTGGACCTACAGGAAGAGAAAACTTTAATTTAAACCGACTCAATAGACAAATTTTTTTCAGTAACATATTCAATACACACTGTTTCCTACCTCAGTAAACAAAAAGAGTCCAATCAACGCAGCAATCTTCACCAAAATGTTCCTAGACGTCATGCTGTCCATCTGAGAGAGAATTATTTCACCTCTACATGTGTAAACATGCTCATAAGACAGCAGAGAGGAACTTTGATCAGGATTATAGTGTTTAACCATTAACAGGTAGTCACACGTGTACTGGTTTACCACTGAGGCTACATGTTGACAGCTGTGTTGGTAGGTACATGTGATGAGAGCAGGCTGCAGAGTCAGCTGATCCACCAAAGATTGATATCCTGAAGTCCAATAAAACCAGCAATTATGACGTTAATGGGTTTGACCTCTGCAGATCTGTAGGTGCTGATAGTGCCATTAGTTCAAGTAATGTCAGCTGGCTGTGAAGAAACAGAACTCTCTATATCAGGGGTGTCCAAACTTTTTACACTGAAGGAACATACAGGACAACAAATAGAGCGACAGCCTGGTGGTTAAATGCTTTCACAAGACTTTTACCTTTGACTCATGGCCACCAGAATCTAGTCACTTCATCCCTGAATAAGACTGAACAAATATGCAATGTTTGATGAAAATCCCTCACTGCATTCTTGAGGTATTGCATTCACAACCAAAGGATGCACATGAGGTCAGTTGGCCTTGGCATTTGTATCATGTGTTTTGAACAAAGGAGAGACTTCAGTTTAGCCACTCTGCCATACATGCAGATCACTGGAGCGCTGCAGTGATAGCTGTCTTTCTACATCTTTGTCCCATCTCCACACAGGATCTCTGGAGCTCAGTCAGGGGGACAATCAGGTTCTTGGTCTCCTCTCTTACTAAGACCCTTCTCCCCTGATTGTTCTGTTTGGCCAGGCGACAAGCTCTTGGAAGAGTCCTGGTTGTGCCAAACTTCTTTGAGTTGAGAATAAAGGAGGCCACTGTGCACTTGCGAAACTTCAGTGCAGCAGAAATATTCAGATCTGTGCCATTTACGTTGTTGTTTCAATTTTGTCAAAAAACAAACAAACAAACAAAAAACTTTGGCCATTTTTTCTGGTCAAAATGTTTGTTTACACATTGACAACAGCTGCACTTTCTTGTGCTGAAACTAAGAAACGTAATAGACTCAGGCACAAGCTTCATGTTCCAGTACAGGCCACATTTCATGATGTCTTTGGAATTAACGGATGCTGATTGAATGTTAATGTTTTAGCCAATAATGCAGTTTGATGAAATGTCCACAAGGTGTAGCCAAACGTCTGTAGAAAGAGTCTGATTATCTCCCAGTAGGGGGAAAGACAGGATGGGGGTGAGGAAGAGGATAGAGGGAAAAGAAGGGAACAAATGGAGCTGGTTGTCCAACAGTGTTGATAAAACTCTGCTATTCTTGTGTTTTTCTCGTGTGTCAGTGTTAAAGTTAGCCTAGAGAGAGCTGCCCCCCAAAAGACTTTAACTTGAATCAAGTGATCTTGGCCCGTATCATATGGCTTTATTTACATGAATCAGACCTTGTTTTAGTAACAGTTCATCAGTTCATGTGCTGTTATTCCTTTTAAGAGTGAAACATAATATGGGGGGAAAAAACCTTTGAATGAAATGTTTGTGAGCATAAATCAAATATATGCATTCATGTCCTTGCAGGACTGCTGTAATTATGCACCTTTAAATGTTTATCTTGTCTTAGATTGTCAGTCATGTTTTTGTTCCTTAAGGTGCGCTCACACTTGGCGGCTCATACTTCCAAGCACACTTGCACCTCAACGTTTAGTTTGACTCTTGTGAGTGCTCTCTGCCTTTCCTTGGCCTTTGCACAGATAGAAAAGGTGTGCTTTAGCACAGTTCAATTGTACATCCAAGCACAAGAGCACAGTGCATATCATTGTGACATATTAATATAACCATTATCCTCTAGCATACTTTTAAATAGCAGTGGAGTGCCAGAGGGCTGTACCTGACAAAGACAATTCAAAATAAGCAGCAAAGTCAGTAAAGTTACCATCATGTTGTCTGTGTTTCTTCATTGCTTCTTGTTTTCAGTGTCATATAATAATGCGTCCCAACAGATGGGGCTGGAAGAGTATGAGTGCAGGCCAGCAAGGTACAGGTTTGCTCTATCATTTTTTAACAAATAATAATAAAAAAAGGTGTCTGTTTAAGAGTTTATATGAAGAAAAAACACAATGCAAACTTGTTCTGTGATAGCTTTTAATAGGGCATCTCAATCAGAAATAACAGTCATATAAATGTTACGCAAGTCTTACAAAGATTTTTGTCAACTGAATGTTGTGCAAACAATTTAAGACATTTGTCTTATAATGCATGTATCTCTGTCAGTTGTACCTAAACTAGGTGTTTAGTTTTAGTTGATGTTTTGTAAAAGCAGTGTCATTTCATCCATTCTTCACCATCAGATGATTCTTTTCTTCCAGCTGTATCTTTATTCTGTAAATGAAAAAAAAAAGAATTTCACTGGATTACATACAAATTCGATGCATTTTCCAGAAGGAAATGTGTCTAATATCTTACCTCAAGCAAAATTACAAAAAATTCCAGACTGATCTTAAACATTTGGTTCAACTGGGACTTCAGTGTTGATCAGAGATGTTATATCTGTGGACAAAAATATCATTATTCACTCTGCATACCACAAAACTCCACGGTAAAGAGACGTGAAACTGCCTTTTAAAAAAGGTTTTACTCACCGTCAAAGTCAACAAAGATGATAAGGTCATCGTTCTTCAGGTAGTCCCGCCGTTTCAGGTCAAAGTGCTTCACAAAGTTTCTCCAGCCCCATGATCCTCCTCGGTAGCAATTACAGGAGGGATCGAACGTCCCCACCTTGGAGGGATTGTCCCAGTAGAAGTCTCCATCTGGTGCTAGAGGACGCAAAAAGAAAGTGGAACCATGTGAGGTGAGATTTTTACTCAGTGTTATGAAATTTGGTGGATTCAGCTTTGGGAGATCTACCAAAAAGTCTCTTGGAGCAAAACCCTGACTCCCACAGGAAATCTGCCATTCTGAATAAATTACCAAAATATTAGGTGTATTCGGCCTGTTCTGGGGCTGTACTTGATTTAATTCACCCTTTCATCTGATAGACTTGTACTTTGGCACAGAGCTAGAAGAGACCTTGATGATGAAAATTTATTGAAAACTTTGTCATTCGTCAAGGGGCAGAGCCATGCCTAGCCCTCTATGTGCATTTTTAAAACAAAACAGGAAGTTGTTCATAACTCAGCTGTGCATCGTCCAATCTGGGTCAAACTTCCTTTGTTTCTGAAGGGTTACAGCCTGCACACATTCATATGGTCAAACGCATCATACATCACTGAGCTTCCTAGTGGTGACAACAGATGTCAAGGTACACTGCACCACTGTACCATGTCAAATTTGTGTCAGGAAGGCCTTATGAAGTTGATTCAGCAGTGTGCAAAACTCTGTGACTTTTCGTCAGAGTATGTGGCCTCGATAGGGCGTCAAACAAAAACATTGTCATACCTCACCCTAAATTTGGTGTCATTATTGTATCTGAACCAAATTTCATGTCCGTGGTAACAGTCTGGGCCAAAACACATTTCTGCCTGACGTTTTGAAAAAAGCACCACTCTCTGACAAAAGGAAGTTACTGCCTCAGAGTTTTAACCTCACAGATTCTAGTTGGTTGGCCAAATCATGCTGACATTTGCCCAGGCAGTTCCCAAGGCTTGACCATACACACTTTTCAAGGTGAAAAGTCTACTTGAATACATGTGGCGATGGCAATCTTTAGTTCACCATGAAACAGGAAGTAGAATTATCTGGGTCTTATAACACAAGTGGAGCCATGAAACGTGGCACAAAAATTTTCAGTTGCATGCTGAGATGATTTATTTAAGTTTTGTAAGTGGCCTATTGGTTCAGTGGCGCTCACTAAATGATTCAAAAGTGCAGCCCCCTAGGATTCTGAACATTTGTGGGCATGCGAGTCATGTCAGCATGTACGAAAAAGCTTCTTTGACTCAAATCAAACAGGAAGTCCACAAGCCAACTTCTGTCCATGTTTAAAGATATTTAAAGCATTTTTAGAGACTGTGCATGTCTTGTCTGTTGCTCTATGGATATAAAGGATAAGGAGAACTTACTCATCCTCTTATCTGTCGTGAGGCTCCGAGCTGTCGACATCCTCAGCTTAATATCTGGGTTCTGGTCCATCACCACCAGCGTTGCCTGTCTGTTCACTGCCGGCCACTGCATCACTGCATCGTTGTCCCCACTCGCCAAATGGAAGTAAAGCCCAACGTAGTTACCCGTGTAATCAGAATAACTTGTCAAAGGGTAGACACTGATACCATAGCCATAACCTTCAGGGCTGTAGAAGCGAGGGCTCTCAATGACTGTGCTAAGGTCGGCTGTTTCCATGATCTTAGAGAAGTTCTGGATCCTCCACACTGCATTAGGGCAACGTGTTTCACTCAAGCTGATGTCGTCGATGTAGATACCGCCTGATGATGCAGAGGGATTACCACGCACTGCCTGGAAAGCATACCGGAATTTAACCCCGACTTCCATTTGAACATGGCCGATCTTCCAGGAGTGGTCTGAATCAGCTGGGTAGAGGGACAAGAGGACAGATCTTAAATACTTTAAATCTCGCATATGGTTGGTTTTGAAGTGCCTCAGAAGATTTTAAGATTTTAAACTGGCTGTGGCATGTGTAAGTTGGAGAAATGCTCTGCTATGACTGATGTATCCAATAGAAACATGCGCGCTTGATAAATACCATAAAAGGTTTGAATTTTCTTCATTCTACGGACGGTTCCTGTGCCATCATCTATCTTAACCCAGATCACCAGTCTGTCATTATGGTTTCCTGTCATCTTGTAGAAGAACTGCAGACACTGAAGCTTCCTCTTGGGGTACAGGGTTCGAGATTCCAGCAGAGCCGACTCCTGAGGCTTCCCAGTCATGGTGTTGAAATGCATGAAGTACCCCGCATCTGCAAAATAAGAAATTATATCACAACATGGCTTTCATCAATCTCTGTTTGAACTGAGAATAATGACTTCAGATACAGATTTCCAAAGAGATTACTTTGAACTCTGACCTCTGCATCTTCCCAACACTGTGTGATCCTCTGAACCCACGGTGCCCTGGGTATGAACCCAGTCAGCGTCATCGTTGGAGGCCTGGATCATACCGCAGATACTGGCATATTCAAAAGCACACTGGTCCAGGAGGGTGAGAGGACCAGCTGAGGGAGGATTCAAAGAGCTATGTTAGAGGTTTTGAACCCATTTTTGTCACCACAACTCTAACTACCTGCTTTGTAAAAGAACAGCATGGAAATCTGGGATCAAAGTCATCTGCAATTAATCTAAAGGTATCTGATAACACAGGTAAAGAAAAAAATAGATTCAGCTTTTGTAGGAAAACCAGTAAGAGCTGAGGAAAGTTTGGGACAACAAGCTCATTGGAAAAAACTTGGAAATACTTGTGCAAGATCAATTTAGAAACTGTTCTGGTTCTGAAACATTGCAAACATTTGTTTTGCAACAAACTCACTGCTTGGTTGATTAACAGTCATGCCTTCTTTTTAACACATTAAAGATAGGTACAAAGAAGTTTGTTGGTTGAGTTTAAGGAGAGGCAGACAAGTTTTCTTTTTTATTATTCGTTATTGTTCCCTTAATTTTGAAGCGCGTGTTAAGAACTGAAATCTGTTACTTTGTTAATCCTCAAACTGTGAAGTTTAAAGACTGAAGTTTTAAGTCTGAATTATATTTAAATATCAGTAACGATATCAGGTCAGGTCAGGTATCAGAGCATATGCCCGTTCGGCGCTTTGCCACATCAGCAAGTTGACTTTACAAGGAATTTATTCCAGATAGACCAAACATCTGATAATGCTCTTGCTATTTGGATTCTTCAGAAAAAAGGAATATTTGTTAAATGTTCAGCTTTGAGAATGACTCTTGCAGCAGATACATACAGCAGTTGTACATGCGGTTGAGCCTGAGGGTGTCCATCATACTGAAGTCCAGGTATTGACCAATGATGTTGTAGAACTCAGGGATCTTTGTGGTGATGGTGGGGATGGATTCATTCTTATTAAAGGAGAACGGCCGGTAATGCATGATGGACTCGTAGTCATACGCTGTGTTCTGATCAGTGATGTAGTTGTCGCTGTATTTGTTGAAGTTGTGCTCTAATCCTGTGGAAGATTTCATGGTGTCAAAATACATTAACATCATTAGAATTTAAGGCGGTTCCTCTAATCAATAACTGATGGCATTAAATGACTTAAGAGAGAATTTAAAGACTTAAAACACCTACCTGGTGTGACCTGATCCAGCCAGATGTCAACGTAGTCATCTCTGTCCGTACGGGACTGTTCGTGGTAAAATCCCAGAGCGTGGAGGAGTTCATGTTCGATTACGGCCTTGTGGTCACAGCCTGACCCCAAAGACAGAATCTGACCATCCTGCTGGTCACCAACGCTGGAGAAACACCTGAGACAGTGAGGACAGAACATTAAGGTGGTGAACAAAAAAATTAAAGCAAAGAGACTTGGGACAGTGATTTAAACGCACTGTATGTAAATTCTGCCACAAAGGAGCTCTCAATTAAAACAACAACAAAAGATGACGAGAAGAGACTAGGGTCCGTATTTATATAGAAAATTGATGTATCTAGGCTAAAAGTGTATGTGCAACCAAACCCTGGAAATGGAAGGCACCAAATGTAATTTAGGTTCACAAAACGGCACCCATGCACATTTAACACGATGTATAAATAAATCATGATCACCCTTTAATTGTGTGTACGAAGATTAGATCCTTTTCTGCCTGTAAAATTAAGAGTACTGATAAAGCTTCTTAAATAAAAGTAAAAATAATTTAACTGAGTAGCTACTGAACAGTTAAATATAGAGTAAAATACCATCTTTCCTAATTGACAATAACAACAAGACAACAGATCTCCAACCAGGTTGTTCAGATAAAGTCACACCTCTATAATAGAGTAAAAATTCACATTTAACTCATATCAAATTTAACTCTTTAGAAATGTCTATAATGGTCCACCCTACATTTAGTTAAACTACACTTTTGAAAGTGTTAAACATTTGACAGTATAGCAGAGCTGCAGTGGCTCTTGAAAAACTGTAATAAGGTGGGTCTCCTCAAATAAACAAAGTAGAGAGACAATCTCATAACAAGGCAATGCGTACTTATGAAGAATACTCTCTGTAAGTCCTGTGGGAGCAGCTAAAGTAGCGGGTTTGAACTACAACTCAGTGGGTAAATTCAGTCATGGTGCAAATGTGTCACAAATCAAACCAACAATAAACCAGACCTGAAGGACCCCAGCAGGGATCACTGCACAACAGACGGACATATCCAAACACACCCTAACACATATAAACATGTCTAAACACTCTGCCCAAGAGCATGATGGGAACCAATGCCTACACATCCCCCCAGATATGAAATCCCAGTGGGCAGAGCTTAGATCAGTAAAATCTTTACAGAGTTGAACTAACACTGTTGGAATAAGACTGTCAAATACTCCAACACTGAAAACCATATCACTCAGGGTGGAGTTGAAATTACACTGTAGGCGTTAAAATCAACCCTGTAATGTTTAACACTGAGACATCAAAACTCATTCTGTCGCTATGTGCTACTGTGGAGTCAACAGAGGTGGAAAAAATACAAGAGTAGTATTCTCAAGTAAGAGTACACTTTAAAAAGTTAGAATTTACTTAAGTAGAAGTGAAAGTTTTGATTTCAAAATGCACTCTAAAGAGTACAAGAGTCCAAAAACACTCACATACAGTAATTTGAGTGAATGTAATTTGTTACTTTCTACTCCTGACCAAAAACTAAGAAGCTTCTGAATGATAGAGTGGGTAGACAACACTCATTGTTAGTTTGCTACAGCAGAAACAGTCACAAACACTGGAAAAACAGACTGAGACCACATTACTGCTCTTATAGTGCCAAAAAACCCACTATTCATCATTACACACAAGTTTCACTGCATTTTTATTTGATTTCTTTACATAATGTCAGATCTCATGTCAGATGTCAGAGGAATCTGCCGTGTCTCTGTTTACTCCGAGCGCCTTACAGCAAAGTGAAATTTATTCAAACTAAAAACCACAATCTGTGAAAACAAAGACAACATTTGAATAATTTCAGGCACTGTGGTCGCTGTTGTTTCACTCTTTTTTGGTGTTTGGATTTCTACAGCAAACAAAGTTACGGTTTGTCCACCTGCACTCAGGCTGAATGAAGGTGAGACTCTGATAACGAAACGAATGGCAGATTTAGGTATAAATACTACACACTTTCCTATTAGAAGTAGAATTTGGCTCACAAGGCACTCGTTAAAAATCAAACTTCTAATAATGATGTGAAATAAAGTTTTCTATTTGGTCAGTTTGTGTTATTTCAGATGCATTAATACATACGTTTTCTTTAATTCTCCATCTCGCTGTGTTTGCACCAATTTCCCTCAGCCTCTAAAACATTCATGCACATAGACTAGAGTGTTCTCACAGTTTAGGAGCACACATTTTCCATTTGTTTTTTAAATAGACATACACATAGACATTCTTGAGTGGGATGTGGCGTTCGCTAGTTTCAGGCCTTTTTTTTTGCATACACAGTGTTTATGACTCCAGGCGTTGTTCACTGTTAAACTTTGTTTTCTACAGACAACTGTTAAATGAAACAGCTCTCCTTTAGGAGTAGACATACAAGCAGGGGCGTAGCTGGGTATTCTTGACCCCCAGAAAGAATATTACACAGCTGCCCCCCCTGCTGGCTAGCCAAGCAACAAATGTTGCATTTTTTTTTTTTTTTGTACAAATACATATGCTTTTTAAATGTATTTTTGAAGCCTGATTTCTCCATTTATGAGCAATATTTTTACTATTGTTAAATTGACTTTACTTACATTATTTTGCACCACTGGACTACACCATTTGGGCATTTTTAAGGGAGGAGCTGAAGCCCCCCAGTATTTGTTTTACTCTATTTGATGCAAATTTTGGTCTGTAGACCCCTTCATTTTGTTGCTTTTGATTCAATAATGACACTAATTACTAAGAAAAAATAGATAAAAACACACTTTTAATTGTAGGCTCTTCAAGGGCCCCTCCCTATTGTGGGCCCAGGTAATCAGTACCCTTTTTTCTCCCCTGTGCTACGCCCCTGCTTACAAGTAAACCACTGTTTTTGTTTTGTGGATGGATTTCACCTAATGAGGGGGAAAAGCTGTTAAATCACCCTACCTGCCCAGAATGCTTTGAAAGCTGCTGCGAGCTGCTTGAAAAACATTCTGGCATTTCTTGCAGCAAAACCCTAAACCCATAAATTTCAGATGGGTTAACAGCGTCAGGGGGAATAGCGAGTCTAATCATGGTCAATCACAGGTCAGCAGCACTAAACATGAATGAGATACAGCAACAGAACAGCAGCTCCTACTAGCAGTAGCAGCTGTCATGACATGAAATGTGAAGTAACAACTTCAAAAATTCCTGATTTGCCTTTGACATGTAAAACCGTCAGTCTGGCATGGTTATATTCATCCCACAGAGCATTAAAATGTTTTTTTGCAACTTAGGTTTTTCTGAATCCCTACCTAAGGAGGACAGACAACTGTAACTTTGCAAGCAGATTTTGTGAAACATGTGAAAACAAACTGGAGTCTTACCCTCCCCTCTTCTCAAACTTGATGTACGTCTTCTCTCCTTCATAGGGTTTGAAGTCGACACAAGACTTCAGCCGGAACATCTCAAAAGCCTGATAGACACATCCTTTAGCATTGAGATCTGAAGAAAGAAACAAATATTCAGTATACTGAACAGGTAAATGCTGATGATTCTGTAAAACAGACAGAAAAAACCTCCCATGATGCTCAACAACTGTGTGAACTTTCCTACAGATTCATCATCAGCTGGATGGGATAAGAGACACGACACCCTCAGTCCTTTATTTTTTGTATATATTACACATTGCTCTTGTTTTGAATTGTGTTATAACTTGTATTTTTATCTGTATTATCTTGTCTTTAGCATAAGAATGACTATAAAGTATCTTATTTTAACTTTAAACTACAGATGTTAATGCCACATGGAAAAGGAAATCTTGCCAAGCAGTGAAATGAAGTCAGCTGTGAGAATTTCTATATAGAGGTGTTTGCCTTTAAAAATCATGTCCAGTTGGTTTATTTTACCACAGCTGGACTCCAGTAAAGGTGTAGAAACATCTCAGAAACAAACCAAAGATGGGAGGAACCTGAGCTAAGTTTTAAGTGTTTTTGCAAAGGGTCTTAATACTTACAGTATATCAATGTGACATGTCTTTTTTTTCATAAATGTGAAAAATGTCTAAAATTCTGTGTTCTCTTTGCTATTATCGGGTACTCAGTGTAGATGATAATGAGAGAAAAATTAATTTTCTCAACTTATCTGCTTCCAACATGCTTACACCGACTGCTTAGGTTAAGAAAATCTGAATCACAGTAAGCATTGTTGGCCGGCCTGATTTGAGCTGTGACTGCAGCTGTACCCTGTGACGTTCTTACACCGTGACTCTTTGGCCTGAACTGGGTTTGATGCCAACCTCTGAAAAAAAATAACTTCTGTTCACAGAGTTATAAAGCAATTATCAGACAATTACAGATGATGATTGCTGATGGGTCAAGAGATTGTCTCTGTACTGAATATTAATGCAACTTACCCAAATCATCGCCCAGTATGTAAGGGATTGGAAATTTCCATCTGTAAGTTTTGTCAATCAGAGCGTTCCTTCCTTTCTGAAACATGAGAAAGTGTCTTTTATTAACTTTTCAAGCCTCATAAGCTGTAACCTGTTATCCTCTCAAAACTATAAAAGTATGCACACCTCAGCAGCTATCTGGTCTGAGATAAGTCCTGCTCATGGTTACTCAAGATAATGACAATCAAAGGATGCAACAGTCAAACGTGCACTGATTTAGCCAACAAGTTCTAAATAACTAATAACAATTAAAGAGCTTACCGGGAGTAAAATATCTCCTTCGAGCAGGTTGTCTTCTGAACCTGTGGCACATTGAGCAAAATTAATAGGAAAAAAGCAGTAGAAAAAATAGTATTACAAAGTTTTCTCTCTCTTTAAGGAAATATTAAAGATGCTGTGTTAATGTTTTTTCCAGCAAGAGTAGCTGGCATGTGGTCGCTCACCCAGGTTTAGGATGGGGTTCTCATCCTCACCGTTCTCATACACCTCTGCAACACAGAAACATTTCTCAGAGAACATTCACAGCATCTAAATGTCAAGTTTTCTTTCACAGAAAGTCATTACCATGTATACATACCATGCACCTCATAGGAAAGAGGTATCTGAATGAAAATAAAGCAGAGTAAGCCTTCCCACAGTAACAAATCTGCATCACATAGAGCTTATTAAATATTAACAGTAGAAATACTTACAGCATATGAAGTGGCCAGGGCCACTAGTGCAAACAAGAAGACTTCTCTCTTCATCATCCAGCTGAGAGACACCAGCTCTGCCTGCTTTGTTTATGTGCTAATAAAAAGACCTTCAAGCTTATGATATTTATGCTGCTGGAACTGAAGGACTTTGCCTCCAGAGGGTTACTGATTGGTCATGAAGGTGCTTGTCCATGTGACACCAAAGTACAAGTTTTCTGGCACAGCTTCACGGATTTCAAGAGTCATGAAGTGGATTTCGGCCCCTGGCCCTGGCCCATCCTTACTTTTGCATTTTGATCAGGATAAGTTCTGGGCTTGACAGGTTATGTGTTTGCGGTGTGATCATACAGTCTAGAGTTCAGTGAGCAACCTGCAGGATTTCGTTCTAACCTTGTATAGTACAAGCAGCATCGATGGGGTCCTAATGTTTGGAAAAAATACAGCAGAACAGAAACTGGGATGGCATCGTATTCAAAAACATGGAATTTAATTTGGAGTTGGCCCCCTTTAGTAGCTATATAAGCTTCTACTCTTCTCTGAAGGCTTCCCACAACATTTTGGAGTGTTTCTGTTAGAATTTGTGCCCATTTATTCTGTAGAGCATCTATGAGGTCAGGCGCTGATGCTGGGTGGGACAGCCTGGCTCACAATCTCTGTTCCAGTTCATCCCTAAGGTGCTCACTGTGGTTAAGGTCAGGGCCCTGTGTGGGCTGGTCAAGTTTTTCTACACATAACTCATCAAACCATGTCTTTATAGTGCTTGTCAGTCATGTTGGAATAGAAAAGGCCCAAACTGTTGCCACAAAGTTGGAAGCAAAGCATTGTCTAAAATATTGGTATGCTGAAGCATTAAAGATAAGGGGCCTAGCTCGAACCCTGAAGAACAGCCCCATACAATTATCCCTCCGCCAACAAACTTCACGTTTGGCACAATGCAGCCAGGCAAGCCCACTAGAAAGCAAGCATAACGGCTACAAAGATGTGGATAGCTTCATTAGAACAGCACAGCGGAGGGTTTCCAGAGGAAAACAAGTGGCTACGATTTAACTTTTCTAACATGTGTCTCTTCTTGTGGTATATGATAATGTTGATTCTAGATTTTTAAATTTTTTATCACTTTGAAGATCTTTTGCCACTCTTAGCTAGAGAGATTCGCCAATGAAGAATGGGCTGGGATTCCTCAGAGGATGTGTTTGAGTCTTGTTGAAAACTACAACAAACGACTGCAGGCTGTTATCCAGTGAAAAGGACACATCATTGACTATTAGCACCAGGGGGGCTAATAATTTTGACCCTGGTAGTTTTTGGTTTTTGTGGAATGTTTTTATTTCTGTGTGCAAAATAAAATAATTTCAGTATCCAAAATTAAACTAGGATGTTTGAGAAAGCTGTGTTGAAAACTCAGCTTTGTTTAACAGCATTTGAGAAATACATTTAAATCAATGAAATTTTTAGAGGGGGCTAATAATTTTGTCCTCATGTGTAACTGGATGTGAACTTTCAATAAAGGCAGTGACACCAGCTAACAACAGAGATGAACTGCTCTGTGATTTTATATCATAGCGTTGGGGGGGGCGGGGTCATTAGTGACATGACCAGTCCACATATTTGCCCCGCCCAAATTAAACCCAGCCAGGAAAGAGGTGTAAAACTTTATAATAGTCTAAGTCCAAAATTCAGTCACATGTAGGTCTCAGTGTTTTCACATGTTTACAGCAACATTATTCCAACATATCTAGTCTGTTAAGATGCACATTTTGGATTTCACTTTACAAGGTCTTTAAAAACATTAAAGTCTGTAAGTAGTTTTTTATAACATGAAATTAATAATTGGCCTATTGGTAATTGATTTGAAATAAATTTAAAATAAAGTCTGATTAAAGTCATTAAATAATGTTACTTTACTGAATCAAACTCGTATACTGGTTTATCAACACAGAGTTCTTGTGTTGATTGAACATATAAAGTTTGTGTTGATTTAATAAAATACCTTACATTTCTGCCAAAGCAAAAACCTTGTGTGCAACCGATGTCAGCTACTGAATTAAGTCAGAGACTCTGAGCAAATGTGAAGAGGAAGATGAGAGACCAGACAAGCCAAAGGCTGCTATCAGAACAGCCTGGGCTTCATAACACCCCAGCAGTGCCACAGACTGATCGGTTCCATGCTGACGCATAGATGCAGCAGTTTGCAGCAACAGCTCCAAATGATTACTGAGGGCATACATGAGAAGTATTTTCCAGAAGGTCAGCGTTTCTGTATTGTAAATCTTGTTTTGGACTGACATGTCAGGATATTCTAATGTTTGAGAGAGTGTTTTTTGTGAGCTGTAAGCCGTAATCATCAACATAAAAAAGGTTTTGATATATTTCACTTTTTTAGGGATAAATCTAGTATATACAGTTGAAACCAGAAGTTTACATACACTATATAAAAAGGCACATAAACTTTTTTTTCTCACTATCTAACATTAAATCAGATTAAACTTTTCCTGTTTTTGGTCAATTAGGATTACCAAAATTATTTCTATTTGCTAAATGCCAGAATAATGAGAGGGATCATTTTTTTAGACATTTTTTTATTATTTTCTTGAGAGTTAGAAGTTTACATACATTTCATTAGTATTTGGTAGCATTGCCTTTAAACTGTATGACTTGGGTCAAGCATTTTGGATATGCTTCCACAAGCTTCTCACAATAGTTTGCAGGAATTTTGGCCCCTTCCTCCTGGCAGAACTGGTGTAACTGAGCCAAGTTTGTAGGCCGCCTTGCTCGCACATGCCTTTTCAGCTCTGCCCATAAATTTTCAATGGGATTGAGATCAGGGCTTTGTGATGGCCACTCCAAAACATTGACTTTGTTATCCTTAAGCCACTTTGTAACCAGTTTGGCAGTATGCTTAGGGTCATTGTCCATTTGGAAAACCCATTTGCGCCCAAGCTTTAACTTCCTGGCTGATGTCTTGAGATGTTGCTTCAGTGTTTCCACATAATGTTCTTTCGTCATGATGCCATCTATTTTGTGAAGTGCACCAGTCCCTCCTGCAGCAAAACAACCCCACAACATGATGCTGCCACCCCCATGTTTCACAGTTGGGATGGTGTTCTCAGGCTTGCAAGCTTCCCCCTTTTTTCTCCAAATGTAACGATGGTCATTATGGCCAAAAAGTTCAATTTTAGTTTCGTCAGACCACAGAACATGTCTCCAAAAATTAAGGTCTTTGTCCCTGTGTGCATTTGCAAACTGTAATCTGGCTTTTTTATGTTTCTTTTGGAGTAATGGCTTCTTCCTGGGAGAGTGGCCTTTCAGCCCATGTCGGTACAGGACTCGTTTGACTGTTGATAATGACACACTCTTACCAGCTTCAGCCAGCATCTTCACAAGGTCTTTTGCTTTTGTTCTTGGGTTGAGATGCACTTTTTGGACCAAAGCACGTTCATCTCTGGGACACAGAACCCGTCTCCTTCCTGAGCGGTATGATGGCTGGACATTCCCATGGTGTTTATACTTGCGTATAATTGTTTGAACAGATGAACGTGGCACCTTCAGGCATCTGGAAATTGCACCCAAGGATGAACCAGACTTGTGCAAGTCCACAATTCTCTTCCTGATATCTTGGCTGATTTCTTTTGATTTTCCCATGATGTTACACAAAGAAGCAGTGTGTTTCAGGTGTGCCTTAAAATACATCCACAGGTGTGCCTCTAATTAACTCAAATGTTGTCAATAAACCTATCAGAGGCTTCCAAAGACATGACATCATCATCTGGGCTTTCCCAAATTGTTTAAAGGCATAGTAATCTTAGTGTATGTAAACTTCTGACTTTGAAGAAAGTAATAAAAATTGTCTAAAAAAAATCTTTTTCTCATTATTCTGGCATTTAGCAAATCGAAATAATTTTGGTAATCCTAAAGTTTATGTGCCTTTTTACATAGTGTATGTAAACTTCTGGTTTCAACTGTAAATGGGGGGGGGGGGGGGGGGGCTCTACTTGATATTCACATTTTTTTTTTAGATGCATGTATTCATGATGTATGTTTCACTACTCCTGAACTGCCTCTTTGGGATCCACAGCTTGAACCAACCTTAGAATAAGAACTGAAATGAACACTGCACTGATCTGGTAGCCTTTAAAACTGTTGCCTTGAGAAGGACGGACTAGCACAGGTGTATTTTCTGCAATGATTTATTAGCTTTTTCAGGTATAATGAACAATGGTTAAACAAGCCTGACCATCATAACTGTATTAGTACTATACTGAGATCTTTGTACATCTGAACACAAAGTGTGAGCATATCCGATTCTTCTTCAACAATACTTGGACAAACTTGGCTGCTTTTTCATTACAGTAAGCTCGGGTAGGCTTAATACACACGTGAGGGAATATGTGCATGGAAGCAGTATATAACAGGAAATATAAGCAACTGTTATGCTTTACAAGACACGGCCTTATATTTTATAGTGGGGGGTATTTGACAACATACTGTAGGCAACATTTGTGAAGCGGCTGGAGCAGCTATTCAGCAGCGAAAAATAAAAATTTAGCCTCCAATGTTCACATCGACAAATCCCCAGAACTGACGCTCATTCCTCAAATGGTTCATGGATAGCAGGGGTGTCCAAAGTTTTTCCAAGGAGCAACCTAAGAATGACTGAGCTGCTTTGATATACCTCATCTTTAGTGCGCTAAAGTTAGAGAAGCCAATCCAAAGTGGGTTAAAATATGCTAGTAAAATAATAAAGTCTTACATCCCAAGGCAAGTAAGCGATCAATTTCTAATAAGATACGAAAGGGGCCCCTGTTGGACCTGGCTAATGCTGGATCTGCCCTGGTCAGGATGAGAATCGTGCCACGGCTCAACATTAAGACACAAAAAAGCAAACTGCACAAAAACTGCCAAACTTTACAGGGGTGCTGGTGCTTAAAGATGATTAGCATGACCTTGAAATGTGCAGATAGTGTGAGCCATTCAATTTTTATGATAGCTGCAGGCCAATTTAAAATGAACCACGGGCCATAGCTGACCCCTGGGCCTTAGTTTGGACACCCCTGGTGTAAGGTAAGTGCATTATATATATGGACTACAACATCCTCTCCAGCAAACCTACATATGTATGAGTGGTTGTTCCAGTGTTTCCACTGAAACTTAAACATAAAAATCAACTTACCAAAAATCATGTGATTTACATCGATTGTTAGCCATCATAGTGTTTAGTTATAACAACACCATCATGAAAAATGATAGAAATAAATAAAGAACTACTACTATAGGGAATGTATCACAGAACCCCTTATAATGATAAAAATGATTCACTTAAATGTCTCCTAAATGAAGAGTATAATGAAAAAAACCTTCATCATGCCATGAACAAAAACAGCTACAGTACACTATAAATCAAACTGATTGTAAACTGCTACAGTTAACAAACCAAATGTACCAACAATGGAGGACACAGTCGTCGTGTTTCATTGGCCCACCACTGATTTGAATACAACACTGTCAGTTCCTTTGCACTCGACCAGACGAGTTTTATGAGCGGGTTCTCAACACGTCATCTTAAAGTTTCACTAAAAGGCCGATTGTGGGGAATCAGCTTCCTATGTTGTCACCTCACAGATGCTGGGATCACTTTCTCTAAACAGGTGAAAATTAAACATCTCAATTACAATTTTATCATCTCAGACATGACTGCTGCACCAGCTGTTTTGGTTTGTATTTTAAGGAAGTTGGCATGTTTTTCAGTCATCCAGGATGAGGTCAGAGCACTCAAGTGCAAAAGTGGTGAAAAACAGACCCTTTTGTTGTCGAGCCTCTGTCTCAGGGTTTATAATCCTGACAAACGCACAATTTATAGAACTAGTCTGCATTATCTATGATTTTACATATTTACATGGCCCTGTTTAAATTCATTTCAGCTGAAATGTACTGTGAAATCTTAAGTATAAGTCACCCTAGTGTATAAGCCACAGTCTTTATTTATGTATTTTCTAATCTCTCAAAGGAAAAATGGTTTAACTGTCCTAATGTGTGATGATTTCCGTTCAGTTTAGGCAAGTCCACAACGTGCAGGATGTGCAGCTGTGTCGTTCTTTAGGGCCATTGGTTTTCACCATACAGTGTTTGCACACCTACTAGCTATTTTGACCTGATGAGGGAGAAAAGCGGTTAAAAGGTGGCACTTATATAAGTCAAAATACTGACAAAATGTACCACCAATAAAGATAAAAAAAAAATCAGGCTTTAGAAAAGCTGCAAGTACAAATCAAACAGCCATGAAAACATGATATATTGCAAGCACTTTCCAAACTCCTGAGCAACATTTCTCTGCTTGAGCCTGCGTCTCAGCAATCTAACAGGAGGAAACTGTTTTTTAGGTGCACAGTTGTTTGCCATGCAAATTGTTTTCTTTATGCTCACTGCAGCAGTTCTGTCTGCTTGCTGGAATAAGTAACTTAATTTAATCGAGTTTTTTTTTTTTTTTTACATTTTTAAACAAATATTTTAAAAGTAGCTTAAGAATTAAGAATGTTTTTATTTTCACACTTTGAACAGTCATAAACAGCTCAAAACATGTCCTTAATGGTCACATTTCTCTATGTAGATCATCTGCAAAGAACCTATTACTTACGCATGGCTGTTTGGTGCTCACAGCTCTACTACACCGACTACATGTTTTTTGTCAGTATTCTGATTTCAGCATGTTCTGAGCAGTGAAGCAGTTGCTTGAAATACACGATGACCAGGGTTATCGGTCAGTGTCTGAGAGCGGCAGCTACACACACCTAGAGTAATGACATTGCATGTCTGAGCACCTCATGCTGTTACATTGTGCCATCGGTATATAGAACACAGACAACTTTAAGATAAAAAATAGATCTTCAAAGTGTGGCTTATACACCGGATTTTACAGTAACTACTCCGATCTACCTGGAGGAAACTTCCAGCTCATAAAATGTTTAAGTTTACTTTATGAAAAGTTGTTGAGAGAATGTGGCTGAGTTTGGCTAAGATGAAGGATGATTGAAATACCCTAATACAAAACACACATTTCAGCATGAATGTAAAACAGCATGGATTAATGATGAAAAAAACCTTATAGAGGTTTATATAAAATAAAATACAGATGCCATCATTTCAGCTGATGAGGCTGACGGCAGCATCAGAGGGAGATTTAGGCGATAACACAGCCGGTGTCCTTCTGAGGCTTCAAATCAGGCTCCTTCACTGGTTTCACCTCCTCCTCCTTTGGTTTGGCCTGGAGTCAGAGCAACAGTCAAACAAGAGTTCATTAGATCATTGAGCAAACTCATTCAGACTTCATTTAAATAAAGTGCATCACTGTATTACTTTGTCATTTTTGGCTCCCTTAGTCAGGTCAAAGGTGGCATAGACATCAGCAGTGCACTGCTCGCTGAGGGGCGGGAGCTCAAAAGGGACCGGCTCAACCAGGCCGTAACTTGCCTTCAGTTCCAGCATAGGGGGCTCAGCCGGGACCTTGTGGAAGTATCTGGAGATAAATGTCAAAGTTTTGGTTAAAGACTGGAATATGGGAAAAATTATATATAACAGCAGATCTTTACGTCAGCCTTACCCAACCTTTAGTATGCTACAGCCCATTTTAAAAAGCTCAAGTCTATTCATACAAGCTTGAGTCAATTTACCATTGCATAGTTTACTGTATTCTCTTTGTTCTAAATGAATACTTTGGCCCATGTGCAGTACATCCAGGGCCCATCAGGGGACAGCAGCCACATTTTGGTAAGTTCTGGATAAGGTTTAGAAAAATTAAAGGCCTTCATTCTGACATTTAGAGCAATAACACACATTGCATCTAACCAAATATGATGAAGAAACTTTCAAAATGACCCACTGATGTTTATATAAAATACGTTTCTGTGCTATCAAAAGGGAAAAGCCACTAAGCATTTTATTTCACTTTGAACAACTCCATATACACATTCTTTCTCAAGTCTGAGTAGCTTTCCACTTCACTGTGTGATGCACCACTGCTGCTGAAACTATGTGTTTATGCACATCTAAGATGTGTAAACACAAATACAGATGTCTGCAGATGTTTCCACTTCACAGAGAGAGTGTATACAGAGTTTGAGTTTGCATGCATGCATTTTGTCATGTGTTTGCAAGTGTATGCTCCAAACGGACTCACATGAAGCCATTTTCTCTCTGGCATTTCTCCAGAGTGTTTTTGATGAGAGTGCCCAGTTTGAGGAAGAACAGCTGCTCCGATGGTTTAGCTGTGGTGCCAGGGCCTTTTGTCTGACGATACTCTTTGCAAAGTGACTCAGCACGGGCGTAACCTTAACAAAGAAGATTTCATGTTAATGTTAAAGAAATACAATCTTCAAGGCAGCGCAAGCGTTGACACTAATGGAAAATGTTCTGGCCGACATTGTTTAAGATTAGTTTACCTGAATGACCCTACAAACTGAATTATTCAAAAATAAAGAGAAAATGTTGATGCTTAACTCACTAACTCCTAGGTCATGTTTAGGAAGTCATACTGGCTGCAGTGCTGTGTCTGATGCACATGTAAACACACCGAACAGGTGTTTATTTTTGTTGATTGAAAAATAAGCGTTCTTCCCTCTAGAAATGTTAAACTAATGTTCACAATCAGAGGTACAGAAATCTGTCTTTACCATGCTTTAGCTAAGTGTCACTGCACTTGTTTTGCATCCTTCCAACATGTCAATTACAACTCACTTCTGGTGTGTTTTTCAAAGTAAAAGCCTCATCTGTGTTTGTATGATGGGACTACCAATGTCTTCCTGAGTCTCCACACAGTGCTTTCAGAGTGAATTTACTTTTAGTCCATGAACAAACAAACAGAGTAGAAAATAAAACCAGCCACAGTAAATGCTCAGTGATTTGAGCCACACTAGTTTGGTTTACCAAGTAAGAAAACATACCAAATTTCATTATTTGTAAATGTTGTTTCTGGTTGTCCATCTCCATCTTTCTGGTTAATTAGAGCCTTTAAGTTTTACTTGATTTGTGCTCGCTTACAGTAGAGTTGTTCAGGATCCGTGACTGATTATTTAAAGTTTTCCCTTCACTTTCATGACACAATACATGGTTATCTAGCTCTTATAAAAGAAACTTGACTGTAATTGCCTAAAAGGGACTGAAGGAAACCTAAAGAACATGAACAGTGCTTTCAGAAAGTATTCAGACTCCCTCCACTTTATTTAGTTCTGTTATGTTGCAGCCTGATGCCACAGCCATCTGAATTGATATTTTCTATCATTAATCTACACTCAGTACCCCATAATGCCAATGTGAAAACAGAATTTTAGAAATTTTTGCAAATGTTTTGAAAACTGAAATATCACACTGAAGAAACATTCAGCCTCTTCACTCAGTACTTAGTTGAAGCACCTATGGCCTCAGTTACTCAAGACTTTTTGAATATGACGCAACAAGCACTGCACTGCAAGTCAGGGCTCTGGCTAGCACACTCTAGGACATTCAGAGTTGACCCTAAGCCACCCCTGTGGGTGACTGTCATGTTGGAAGGTGAACCTTCGGCCAGTCAGAGTTCCTGAGCGCTGAACAGGGGGATATCTCTGCTCTTTGCTCCATTCAGCTTTCTGATCAGTCTCCCAGTCCCTGCTGCTGAAAAACACCCCCACTGCATGATGCTGCCACCACCATGCTCTACTGTTGGGATGCTACTGGGCAAGTGATGAGTGGTGCCTGGTTTCCGCCAGTCATAACATTTAGAATTGAGGCCAAACAGTTCAACCATGGCTTAATCAGACCAGAGAATCTTGAGTCCTGTTCTGCACTGAGAAGAAGCTTCTGTCTGGCCTCTGTGACATAGGCCCAGATCAGTGGAGGGCTGCAGTGATGGCTGTCCTGCTGGAACTTTGTCCCATCTCCACACAGGATCTCTGGAGCTCAGTCAGAGTGACCATCGGGTTCTTGGTCACCTTGCTTGCTAAGGCCCGTCTCCCTCGATAGCTCAGTTTGGCCAATAATTTGCAAAACATTCTAAAGTTACGTTTTCACTTATGAAGAACTGCATGTAGATCACTACGAAAAAAACATAACGAAATAATAAAAAAGTGAAGGGGCTTGAAGACTTTCTGAATGCACAGTAGCTTACACACACATGTAATCAAACCTATTTTCTTGTTGAAAACATTTTTGGTACAGCAATAGATGAAAACGATAAATCCCACGCTATGTGTATACATACACTTTTCTGCCTCCTGGAGGGACCGTATTGCTTCACCACACTTGTCACTCGCCAGCAGGGTCTGCCCATGATAGCAGTATGCCTACAAATAATAATGTAATAATAATAAGTACAATCAGGAGCATTAATCTTTTATTATTCATACTTGTAAAGACAAGTGCTTTCTTGCTAAGCACATATCAAAGAAGAGGACAGTGATTTGCCTTATGATGGGTGTAAACTTACATAAGCCATGTAAAAGTGCTGCTTCAGCTGGAGGTACTTCCTCCATTTGCTACTGCACTCCGGCTCCAAGGTGTTCAGTGAGTGGTCTGTGGACAGAAATAAATTTTTGTTAGTCATGCCCTCTTATATAACTGTTGTGCCATTCAAGCTCTCTTAATGATTGCATTGATAAGAAAATATTATTATCACATTAGAGGCATGCAGTATAAAGGTCTTTCCAGACTGGGTCCATTATTTTCGGATGCGTTTTTTTCAGATTCATAATCCGATAAAACGTCAAGCACTCGGACCTTGCACACTGGGCCCGATGCGTTTTTATTTGCCTTCACGGCAAAAATTCATAGAATGAGCCAAATTGTTTCATACTGTGAGCCTGTGGCTGTCACTCTAAAATCCCGCTGGATCCATCCTGACAGAGAGCTTCATACAGAACCTGCTCATGCGTCATAGTGCTGATCCAAGTTGGAGAAATGGAGAGGAACTTTATAATTCAGTCTCTGTTATGACCTGTGAGTAGGCTACAACTTATGCCTTTATCTGTCATATTTCCATGGCTGATATCCATATAATACACCTGCAAACTACGGTGTTTGAAGTGAGGTTTCGGTGCGAGAGAGAGGGTGGGGTTGGGCAGGGGTGAACGAGCGAGAGAGAATAAAGCAACAGGCTGTGAACTGAACCATCAATCTCCCATCCATCCGTTATATTTCCATGGTTGATATCCACATAATAAATTAGCAAACTTTGGTGTTTAGAGGTTTTAAGGTGAGAGAGAGGGAGAGAGAGAGAAAGAGAGGAGGGGTCCGGCAGGTGTGAACAAGCGAGGAGGAAGCAGCGGGCACTGTTTTGAATCATCAGTCACTCATTTAAATGACTTGAACCGATGCGTAATTTCGCATAAAATCGAGCCCTGTTCCAAAAAAAAAAACATAACATGACAGACAAAAATTTCAGCCTGAGTGTGCAAACGTCATTAGAACAATATGAGCTCCATTTTATTTTTTAATGTCCGGAAAATTCGGATAAACTGACCCAGTGTGCAAAGGCTTTAAGAGTCGTGTTGAGGCAAAAGAGCTTCTTAAATCACAAAATGATTTTAAAAAGTTCAATTTTCAAAACTGGAAATGCTTTTGACAGAATTTGACTCCTATAAGTGATGCACATCCTGCTGCATAAACTGGCAGCTACATGGTCAAAGTGAGTAATGGCTGCATTCATACCATTTCTATTCTTTTCTCATTTTAGTCAAGAAAAAAGGCACATAAATGAGTTCTTCCTGTCAAAACATTTGTTTATAGAATCAACACAGAAGCACTACCTTGTGTTGAAACTAAAAAGTGCAATACAGTAGAGCACAAGCTTTATGGTCCTGTGTTGGCCATATGTCTTTAGCCTCAAGCCGATTAAAAAATGGGCCACAGTTGGACCCTGAGCCACAGCTTGGACAGCCTGCTGTATAGTAAAGCATTTTACACGGTTGTTTTCATGAATATTTACTTTTTTTTTTTTAATTTGTGGTGACTGGATTTATGAAGACATTTTCAAACAAGGTGGAAAATACTTACCGGCTTTCTGATAGAAGTTTGCGGTCTCGAATGACAGCGCTGCAATGAGTGAGGCATTGTGCTTCAGTTCAATGGCTCTGGCAATTGTCACTGAAAAAAGAAACATAAAGAAGTTAAATATAAGAACACAATTTTGTTTTGATTGTGATAGTAACTGAACTACTGTCTTTGGAGAGTCCACTGACATGATTGCTGCCACTAGACTCTTAATTTGGCCAGGAAAATCAGCTCTTAAAAGTCTGATCAGTGGCCTGTTATCCTGCTATGTGCGAGTTCTGTCTCAAGTTTGTGTGAAGTCTATTTTCTAAAATCTACAATGAAACTAGTTATGTTGTCACTATGAGGTTTTCATTTCATTTTATCAGTCAGTGAAAACACATTTTAAAGGTTGCTATAGAGCTGCTCCTCGTGTTGGATTGTCTCTGAAAAAACAGCCAAAAATATCTTCAGCTAACTGATAACAAACAGCAGCAAAGTATGTGAAATATGCAAAAGCATTTTGACTATGTGATTACTAAAGTCTACACCCTGAACCTACAGCCAGAGAAAAATAACAAGAGTGGCACTGAGTTGTAATATCATGAGTAGCCTAACATGTGATAATTCAACAGTACTTTATTGTTGGATAGCTAAAATTATCT
This sequence comes from Cheilinus undulatus, assembly GCF_018320785.1. NCBI lineage: Eukaryota > Metazoa > Chordata > Actinopteri > Labriformes > Labridae > Cheilinus > Cheilinus undulatus. The sequence continues at coordinate 10,003,681 of NC_054878.1, forward strand.
CTACTCATGGGAAACAAAAGTCCCAATAAAGTCATCATTCTTTTCTGAGGAATGTAATATACAACAGATTACACACTGCTGAAACCAAACAGCTGTTAAAACCCTCTGCTCCTCCTCATCCTCTAAGCTATCCCAGCGTGATAATCATATTTTGCAGAGAACTTTACTTCTACTAGGAAGTAGATGTTCAGTGCCTATAGAGAGAATTCTCCCCCTCTGATGTTTTCCCCTTTTTATTTCCCTTTATATTTGGCTTTTTTTGACAAAAAAAAATACTAAAACCGAGTTCTACAAAGTAATGTCAATTAAATAAAAATATGTATGTATAAATAGGTGACTGCATAAATATTCACCCCCTTTAAACTGACTGACCTAATTCAACAGAGGTACAGCCAACTGGTGCAATTACTGAAAAGGGGAGCACCTGAGTGCATTGAATGTGTCTCAAGTAACTGTAGAATAAAGACACCTGTATTTGGAAAGTCCAGTCACTAGTTCATCAGTATTCCTTGCTACCATTCCACCGTGATAGAAAAGAACACTCCAAGCACCTCAGAGAAAAGCAAGACTAGTGGGAGAGGCCACCAATACACCTATGACTACTCTGAAGGAGTTACAAGCTTCAGGTGTTGAGATGGGAGAGACTCTGCAACATCTGCTGCCTGGGTTCCTCACCAGTCAAAGCTTTATGTGAGTGGCAAAGAGAAAGCCACTGTTGAAGAAAGCGTATTAAATCTGGACTAGAGTTCACCAAAAGACATGTGGGAGACTCCATGGTCAAGCTGATGAAAACTCTTTGGTCTGCTGAGACCAGAACGGTGCTTTCTGGATATTAGACTAGATGCTTTGTTTGGCAGACACCACACACTGCACATCACCAAAACACACCATCCCCACTGTGAAGCACAGTGGTGGCAGCATCATGCTGTGGGGATGCTTCTCAACAGTAAACCCTGGATGGCTTGAAAAGCTAGAGGGTTAAATGAATGCAGCAAAATAAAGGAAAATCCTGGAGTACAATCGTGTTCACTCGGCAAGAGAACTACGGCTTGCGAAAAGATTTGTTTTCCAGAAAGACAAGGAATTAAAGCATACAGCGAAAGCTGCACAGAAGAGTTTAAAGACAACAAGGTGAATGTCCTTGAGTGGCTGAGTCAAAGCCCAGACCTCAGTCCAATAAAGAATCATTTGCTCTTCTTGAAAAAGGCTGTTCATTCCATATCCATGTGCAACCTGACAGAGCCTGAGCAGTTTTGCAAAAAAAAAACAGAGTAAAATTGCAGGGTCCACATATGCAAGCCTGATTGAGACCTATCCACACAGACTCAGTGATGCAAGTGCAGCTAAAGGTGCATCTACTAAAAGCTAACTTGAAGGCGGTCACTATTTATGCAGTCACGTATTTTACATTACATATTTTTATTCATTTGACATTACTTTATAGAAATCTCTTTTCACTTTGACATTAAAGAGTTTTATTTGTAATATTTTTGTGAAAAAAGCCAAATTATATTGTCCCTGCTGTTACAACACCTTAAATGTTGGTAGAGTTTAACTTCCTCAAAAGTTAGAACTTTCATCTAAACTAGGTTACATCTGAACTTGTGTAAATGCGTGTTGTTTAAGCAAACCACAGTAGGACTCTTGTTCTAAACAGTTATCCCATGTCTTGTCATATTTCTAACCCAAAATCCTCCATAAAAATTTCAGTTATTAGAGGCATAATGCTTTGCAAATACATAGGCTTGTACATCAAAATTACATTGTATGACTAATATTTACCTGTCTATTTCAGATCATAACACAAAAGATAATTTATTGACAACTTAGGAAAGCATGCTCCCTAAGGTGTCCCAAGTTGATAAACTAATTCATTATGGTTAAATAAGGGCATTTAAAGGACTTAATAGTGGAAGGTGCTTTCAGGACTGGTGCTACTTTACCTTCTTGTGCCTCTGCTTGGCTCTGGATGATGTATGCATCGATCACTCGTGGTTCCAGGTCTCTACCCTTTTCAGCCGGAGTGATAAGACGAGGAATGTGGACCTCCTGTGACAAACATGTAGAGGTATTCAGAGGCAAAAAACTGTGGATTTCATAGCAAGCAAAGCAATAAAAACAAACAAAAATTATGTCTGTCCTAAATAGACAGTACAAAAAGTCTAACATGATTCTGAACTCCATCAAGAACAAATTCCCCCTGGTGCAAATGAATATTAAAGACGACAAAATTTTTCATTGTACTGCTTAAAATTACCTGCAGCTACCCCAGCCTTAAAGGCTACGGCTGTAAAGTGTGTTTCATTTTCTATCATAAATGAATGCATGTTTATATGTTATGACCCCACTACCCCTTCAAATGAGTGTTATGTGACACATATAGGTGCATTTGGCCTGAGAAAAATGTTTTTAAAGCCAGTTTGAGTAAAAATCACAAGATTCATCACTGAGAGAAAAGTTGTCAGTACCTTGTAGCTTCTGAATGAATGTGTGTTCTAAAGCCTAGTTTTCCCCCCCAAGTTTGCTTTTTTTATTTTTAAACATTTAAATCAATGATTATCTAATTCAACAGCCATTATCAAACAACATCTAGTACTTGTGTCAGAAATAAACATTTAACCGACAAGTTTCTCTTCAAGGAAATGTTGTGACTCTGAGTTTACCTTGAGGTTTTTGAAAATACCAGCTGCAACTTTAAGGCTCCGGTGAACATCTTTCGCTTCAGCCTCAGTTATGCTGTAGAACAGACAAACATGAAAAGATCAAATATTGGCTAAAATAACACAGCAATGAGCTACACATGATATTCTAGCGTTACATAAAACCCAAAGGGCTGTAAGATACTTACTTTTCCTTTCCTGCTAGTCTGGAGGCAAACTTTGTGTACCACACAGCTACATTGAAGGCCATGGAAACCAGCTCAAAGACTACATCTTGCTGGGCACTGTAAAGAAAGCATGGAAATCAGTTGAACAATTATTTTTACTGGGATGAGCATAACAGCTAGTTTTAATGCTTGGGAGACACAGGGCAATGCCACTGATGGTTCTGCAGGGATATAAGTGTGATCAGAACATCTCTGTTTATCTTGTAAGACAATTATGCAGTCAATAGAGAAAGAGCAACAACATGTTTTATGTGCAGATATGTCAAACCAAAAAAATATCAGTAAGTGGGAATGTTACACGTTTATTTGTTTTCACTAGTTTGCCATCACAGGCTGTTCAGGCATATGTTAAAGTTCAAGAAAGTAAAAAGTACAAGTACAAAAATCATAGTACAAGGAAATAATTATGAATGAAATCCTGACTGGAAATGAAGCTCAGCGCTAGTTTATGCAGGGCATGGTAGTCATATTCCCAGCTGATCCCAGTTTAGCTGATCTCCTCACACTACAGTTTGATGATGCATCCATGCTCATGAGGGGGACTGAGGTGGAGGGGTAAGTGTGCCTCAGCACAGTACTGGGCAACTGTCCCTGCGTTTTATTTGATTTAAATCTATTTAACCAGGAGGAAATTGAGATTAAGAATCTCATTCACAAGACTGTCCTGGTCAAGACTGGCAGCAGCACATTTGACAAAGTTAAAATATAAATACTTTAACACTACAAACACAAATCAACCAACTCCTGAGTCACAGAGCACAAGGTTATCAGTCAAAATAGCTACACCCTGATTCATCTTCTTCCAACACCTACTATTAAAGTTTTCAATGTTCACATCAGCCCAGAAACATTCATTCTATGTTCATAAATACTTGTAAAATGCAAAATATGAAGGAAACATCTTTTAAACAGGTACTTAGTGGCCTTCTGGGGAGTGCATTGGCTATCTTTAAACTTAAGCCCATCCATGTGCTGCCATAAAAACTGATCAATACTCATCAGTCTTGAAGTGCCTGTAAGTACATTTTTACCTTGGTGTATTTCCTTGTAGGGTATCAGTCCATTTGAAATTCTGGATGAATCTCATCTTGTTCTCCTGTGTAGTTCCATCCAAGGACAAGATAAATCCTATTGTATCACAAAAAAATATTCAAAACAAGAGGAGCAGCTTGTTAGGTGAAATGAGGATACAAAAAAACTTAAAAGATGTATAAGAGAAAAGAAATGTTCATGACCTAAAATATATTATGTGATGTTTTTTCATACAAAGTTTTTTGGAAATGCTCATAAAAGCTACAGTGAGTATCCCCTTTGTTTTGAATTATACTGGGGATCCAAATAGAAAAAAGCAGGTCTTATTTCTGTGCTAATCATGTACAGTCATAAGAGCTGTATTCTAAGGAAAAAAGTACAGGTTTTTCATTTACCGATTTACTGATAGTTACATTTTCAGCATGGGAAGTGTTCTGGTTTTGTTTGTAGTACATTTGAAGTCAAATGTGTTGACCAATTACAGATCAGCAAGATCTGGTAAATACTGGGAAAATGGCCCATTTGGAAACCAAAAACAAGGCAGAAGATTATCTGTCCTAATCAGAAACTGTTAGTTACCTTTAACAGCACTTAAAAATCATTGCTGATGTTCTAATGATCTCTGGGCTGCATAGTGGTTAGTGCTGTACAGCTACAGCAAGAAGATTAGTGGTTTGAATCCCCATCGAACAGGGGAGTTTTTGCCTATGTGGAATTTGCATGCTGGCTTTCTCCCACAGTCTGAAGACATGCTTTAAACTGTCCATAGGTGAGTGTGATTGCTTGTTTGTCTCTATACATGCCCTGTGATTGACTACCAACCAGTCTACAGTTTGCACCGCCTCTCATTCACCAGAGTCGCAACCCTGAAACAAGCACTGTTGGTAATAGATGGACAAATTATTTGCACAGCCTGACCTGTTACATTTAAAAGGATTTACAAACCAAGTAAAACAGAGATTTTTAGACAAATTTGGAAAAGATTAAATGTAAACGTACCTTGAAGAAGGGAGAAGTATGCATCTGTTGCATTTTTCATTATCTCCGGGTTGCAGGTGACATCAGTAAACATCTCCAACAGCCTTGCTCTAGTTGTCCTCAAGTCACTGATGTGCCAAACAAAGAAAATATGTTAGCCATTGCATAGTTTTGTATGATTATATCTAACAAGGTATCTTCTAAATCTGTGGTTCAAACTCATGGGTTGGGACCAGGGTGGAAAATTAGCACCCACCACTGGCCAAATGTGGGTATTTTGAGCAGTGTCTGGGGAATTTGCTTAACTCACCTGCCACAAGAGCAGGTACATAAAAGTAGTGCAACAGACTTATTTTGTGACAGTAAACAGCATGGGTTGGTTTGAATTTTTTTGGCTTGTTTTTATGACTTTATGATCAGAACTGAGCCGACCTAATCCCTTATTGACGGAAGGACCCTGCCTCCTCCTCCTTGTTTACAGCTGGCTGTGTGTGGTGATGGTTTGACTCAGTACCATACAAGAGTAGTGCTACAAATAGTCTACCTGTTAAAGGTGTCTTTAAACTCAAGTTTCACTCAGCTGAAGTCCAAGTTAACGAAACAAGGCCTAAATTTCAGCATGAGAGTCATGGGTCAATCAGGAATCATGCAAAAATATTTAATTCTCTTAAGTCTGACACACATAATGCAGGAGAAGACAGGAATTTATATGCAAGAAACATTTGCACCGACAAGTTGAGGACAAACTGGTGGAAAGTATGGTTTAAAAAAGCAGCAGTATGAACCATTGGTATATTAACTCCCTCTTAATCTACTGATTCTGACTGAAAGACAAAATCTTGAATACCACTTTTTAATACTAAATATTATAACTCTTGATTTTCATATTGAACCTCATCTCATTATGCTGCTTGTTAAAATAAAGTGGCTGGTAAAAATATGAATGGCTGGTAGATTTTGGAATCCACAAGCCGAAGTGGTACGTAGGCAAAAATTTCTAATATCCAACCCTGGCCAGGACTTAAAAGTGGGTCACAGGGCTCTTTTCGCAGATGTGTGAAAAAGTTTTATAAAAAAAAATACATGCAAAAGCTCAAAGTGGACATATAGTAAATTAATGTATCTATGTTCTTTTGTTTTTCCTGCGTTGATGGGTATATTTCAGTATTTGTCTCAAGATTTCAACTTTTGTTTCTCCTTGTCTTTGGATAACAAAGCTAAAATAAGAGGAATTCCTCAAAAAGTAATCAAATTTCATGTAAATGTCTAGGGAAAATGGAGTAAAATGAAATGTATGCAGAGGTGGAAAAAGTATGAGACTTTTGTACTCTGATCTATAAATCTACTCTAGTAAAAGTAAATAGTATTATATTTAACTTTTACTCAGAGTACTGAACAGCTACTTGGGCTTGCAAGACTTTTAATTTACAAAAGTTTCCAGTCACCTAATTAATTTAATATCATTTACACTTAGTTAGGGAGGAAAGCCTCATTTAGATTAAGAATCTTATTTACAAGAGTGTCCTGGCCAAGACACGCAGCAGCACATTTAACAGATATTCATGAAACATTAAAAATAGAAAAACACTACAAAACAAAGATCAGCCAATCCTGAGTCACAGATCAGAAAGTCATCAGTCTAAACATCTACAACCTGCATCTTCCTCCAGTGCCTTCAGTCTACTTTTAAAACAATTTACACAGACCAGCTTCCCAATACATAAAGTTTCTTGCCAAAGATTCCAGGCGGCAGGAGCAACGTACCTGAAACTCTTTTTCCCCATCACAAGACGGACTTTGGGCACAGATAGCAAAAGTAAATGTTGTGACTAAGTCACAGAGCGAAGACTTATAAATAAGGATATGCCAGTTATTTAGCTTATTAAAAGAATGATCAGCTTTGACTAGTCATGCATGGTGGCATGAGTAAATGCACATAAGAAGGGAAGTGACTGCACCAATCAGCAACATATGTTGGCAAATCCTAGCTACGTGTATGTCTTGGTGTCCATATAGCTGTACATTAAAATGTGATCTTTCCCTCTTGGTAACAGCATGAGAAAACACATCTCCAACCAGGCTGTTCAGGCAAAGTCACATCTCTATGGTAAAAAGAAATGCAACAGTGTGCCGTTTAAGAATGTAATGTTGAATCATTCAATCTACTGACCCACTGTCAGTACTACTGTGTGTGTGGTCAGCCAAACAACTGGCCATTTTTATATGGTTCACAGAATGCTAGAACCTCCTCATGTTGATTAAATCAGTTTGAGAGGTTGGAAATTTTTGGAGGTGGTGATGGGTTCCTGATGCCTGATCTGTTGAGAACAACTGTTCTAAATGGCCATACAGTGGCAAAGGGGCACAACAAACATGTCACCTGTCTGTCAGAGACATCAAAATGAGGGTGTACTCTGAAAACAACTGGAGCTGGAGATGACATACTTGCATATCTTGTTTGCAGATGGACTCCCGGCCACTCCATAGAAGTTGAAGGACACAGGTGCCGTAGCCTTCAGTGGGTTTCTGTGAAACCAATGTGCCATCTCGTGGATGAGGACTCACCTGGTAAAGATGAAAAACACACAATAACATGAAGATTATTGATTTCAAATATTTCCTCCTACATAACTGTTGTGTTAGCAGTGGAATTATTCATCAAAATAGCCCAAAGACTGTTTCCTAATCATATCTTTACAGCTGTAGCTGGCTTATGTGGCATCTGCTAACGTCATTTGATCGATACTGTCGAATAACACAGCTAAGCACTCTTACAACGAAAACTATCGATACTGTTAGTAGCTAACATATATAATCGACTCAGTTTGGACGTCAGTTTGGCCTCCTTTTTTACACTTATAATATTTTTTGTGACTATCTGCTGTTGACAAAAATCCATTACGTAAGCTACGAAAAAGCAATAGCTAACGGCTACAATTACAACCCATGACATGTTCAGCTGAAACAAACCGACAACTGACTCAATATAACCGTAAATAAACTGATTAATAAATGATTAGCTCGTTCTGTGTAAAACTGTTTACCTGTCGTCTTGGCTGTGTAAATTTTAGTTAAAGAATCCTTATGGAAAGTCTGACACAGAGAACGCCTTACTTCCGGAAATAAACAAGGGAGTACCAACTGGCCAATGAAAGCACGGGGTGCAGTCACATGACGTCATTCCGGAAAACGTTCTAAATGTCAGTAAAGCGAATCTTTTGTGTTTGATATCGAAAACGTACAGAAGCGTTTTTTATTCACATGAAAAATGAATTTTGTCCTTTTACCACAAAATCGTATCTCGAGTTTCCGTGTCATTGATGTCATGAAAATATTATGTCAGATGAATGTAACTCCTCTGTGAAAAAGGCATTCACTACAAATATTTTCATCATATTATGACTGGACATACTCTTTTCCTCATTTTCAGTCTAGTTTAAGGGCCCAGGAATTTGTATTCGTCAGTGTTCTTCAACTGTCAGTAAATCACATAGTTGGGCCAGGCTAAATGTATAGATAAAAAGTTTTTTTAATTTATGTACTGCTTATCTTCATGTGCTGTGAAAACCGAACCACTGGCTATTTTCTTCTTGTTAGAAAGCTATTGACCTTCTTGTTTTTTGCTTTACTCAGTAAAATATTGAAGTACAATACATCCCCTGTGAATTTACTTCAGCAAAAGTAAAAATAGTGAATTCTTAAAGTATTCAAAAAGGTCCAAGTACACAAAAAAATCTACTCAATTACAGTAATTTTGAGTAAATGTAACTATACTTTCCACCCGTGATTTTGGATGAACTACTACAAGACTGGAACCACCTCTAAAAAGTCTGAGGACTTCGGCTTGCTTGTAAAGAGCCATTACATTTTTTGTTTTTTATTAAGTTGTTATTAAATGTAAGTGCTATAAACCCTCAAGACAGCCACAGAAATTAATTGGTGACACTCAAATCAAATATCCTGACAATAAAGAGCTCATTTCTCCAACATAATTTCAGCTTTGCAATAGTTCATTTTTATTGAAGTATAAAAAATGAGACATGTAAAACAAATTTATTGATAATTTGCCATATGCAGACAGTAAAAACTTTTCTTTTTACTTGTTTACTTGTTGTCCCATTTTGGTATACACAGTGTGAGTAGTGAATACCTTTTCAAGTTATCATTAGACGGACAAATACAATCTCAATTTGCAACTTACATGAAAATACAACGACAAACACAAATAGAGAAGTTATTTTAACAGGTCCATCTTTATGAATATGGCTATTAAACCTTACGAAGCATTGTGCATTTGACACATAAAATAACGTATAAGATTTCTGTTCACATTCATCTTGGGCCCCATTTAATCTGCTACAGGCACAGTTACAAAGATATGCATTCATTTACCTCAATGAACAAAGATTTGTGAAAGTAACATTCAGATTCAAATTTCCCCTTAGTAATTCATGCACAAAATGCTACCAAAGACATATAGTCAACAATGTTGGTATCAGTGCAGCTTTGTATAATTCAAACTTCAATAAGGCACAGTAGAACAATAAAAAGGCACTTTTGTCATCTTTGGGGCAAATAACTTCACAATTCTCATAATAGTTCCTCATTAGTTTGCATTGTAAAATGGAAAGGTCTGGCTAATTTGACTAAAATTACATCAAGGTTAACCAATTCAAATGTGTTATAAAATACATATCAGTTTTCTTCTTTTTCTAAATCCTAGAGCTGCTCAGTTAGTTCCTACTTAGCTGTAGAAGCAGACTGCTGACAATGAGGAGCCTGATTTAAAATCTTTAAACAAAATTCCAAAGGACCTCTTTTTCCTCATCAGATAGCAAATACACAGTCACAACCAATACAAAAAAAAAATGACAAACCAAATCATCCCATCTCCTGGGTTTGCAACCAGGCGTCTATATATTAGGAGAAGTAGAATTATTACCATGTGTCTGCTGGTCAACCTCAAAAAAGCATTTAATAATCATTAGGGATGCATGATACTGGATTTTTTTTTACTAAATATATATGTTGATATGTACAAATTCATTTTGTCCCATACCAGTATCATCACCAAAATATAAATGTAGTTTAGAACTAAAAATCCACTCATTAAACAAGCACTTTAAAGTTTGAGGAATTAGGGTAAACTTCAAAAGATGCAGGTCTGTTGGTCCTTGATAAAACTCCACAAATGTTAGACCAACACCAGGGCAATATTTACAGCTGATAAAGGCTGATATCTACATCTGATAAAAACTGGTTGTAAATACCAGCAAAAAATAAGCTTTTAAGCAAATATCTGCAGATAATATCATGCATCCCTTGTTGCACACAAATTAAAGGTTTACATTCAGAATAGTGATTTCCATTTTGTGTGTGAGGTCGTACAATTCAACATTGAATTTAAAAAAAAAAAAGCATTTCTCTAAATCAAAAGATTGTCAGACACATTTTGATTGGACCTGTAAACATGCACATTCCATCTTTCTTTCTGTTTTAACACTTACTGTATAACTTATCACTGTACCATAGAAATAACAACAAAGGCAGCTAAAATATAACAGCAATTAACCCATTAATTCCAAATAATAAGCTGAACTTAATAATGCAGTTACTGCATAGTATATATTATCTTAAATTCCCTTCACCATATAGTCAATCAAATTTGATTTTTTTTCCTTGTAAGGCATTGAAAAGCCTGCTGACTTGTAATGAATATGGATGCACATTACTGGATTTTTAATGATAACTGATGATCCAATATTTACCAATGCATTTTACCCAATACTAGTTTCAATACTGTAATTTTATCTGCTGTTCAGACCAAAAACTTCACCCCTTAAAACAGTTTAAATTTTAAGGAATGACAAAGAAGAAAACTTCAGTGCTCAAAACCCACTTTAACATTTAAGGAATGAAGATTCATATAAAAAAGACCTCAGTGGACAGAGATCTGTTGGTCCTGTACATACAGATAATATTATCACTCAAGATATTGGTTATAAATATCTGCAGGATGCCCATAATTAACTTTTAAAGCTATTATGTGCCAATATGGATATGCCAATAATGTTGTGCATCCCAAAATACAACCCATTAATTCCAAATAATGTTAAACCTAATATAATGCATCTTATGCTACATTCTTACTATAGGAAACCTACTTTTTGTGTCAATATGCATGCTCTGATATTATATTTTAAACCCCTTCATCATTTGATGAATCAAATTGAATGTTTTTGGTTTGTAAAGTATTGAAAAGCCTTGTGACTTGAAATTAATATGGATGCAGCAATTTCAGCTGATACCAATGTTGAAAAAAAAAACTTGAACTTAGAAACTTAGAACTTAGAAAAAAAAATAAAGTTTAAGGAATGAGAATGAACAATAAAAAACTTCAGTTAATGTAGGTCTGTTAGTCCTGCATAAAACTCCACACTTATTCTAACATCTGACTATATTTACAGCTGATATAGACCGAAATTTCCAGCCAATATTCCAGCTGAAATATCTGCAGAAATATCTGCATCTGCCGATACCAAAAATCAACTTCTAAAACAAATACCTGCCAATAAGTTTATCATGCCAATACCAAACATCCATAAATAAAACACATTAATTCTGAACAATGTTGAACTTAATAACGGATCTATGCAGCATTGTCACTGAGGGAAACGTTTACACAGATAAATTTGCAAACTTCTTTGTGTCTTTATCTACTCTAATAAGATTAAAGTTAAATCCCTTTACCATTTGACTAATCTAGTATTTTTTATTTTTAAGGCACTGGAAAATGTGATTAATCCAATTTTTTGGTTTTGACTTTTAAGTAGGGCTGAACGATTTTGGAAAATAATCTAAATGCATTTTTTTCCAATAATGATTTGATATGCAAATATTCTTTAACTTTCTTTTATTCCTAAACAAGGGCTGAACAATTCTCTAAAAGTGTCAAATTCTGATGATTTTGACTCGTATTGCAAATTAGATTTGAATTGTTGCATTGAAGGGTTTTTGTCATTCTTATATTTAGTAAAAAAAGTACAAACATTTTTTTGTAGACAATTCTAATGCAATGGCACCTGACTGATTGCGTATGTCAAGCATAACATCTCTGCTGCAAAAAAATAAGTTTAAAACAGGTATTCTGACACAATTTCAGGTCATTGCACCTTTAGCGATTTGAAAATTGCAGCAGGTCATATTGCGATTTAATCTAATTTGCGATTTATCTCCCAGCCCTACTTGTAATAACTTTACTTTACTGTATTTGTAAGCCACTGATAAGTCTTGGAGTAAAAAAAAACAATCCTGTTTTTGGTTTGTAAGTTTCTGAAAAGTATGGTGACTTGAAATGAATAGGGATGCACAGTATCAGATCTTTTGATGTAGTTGTAATTTCAGCCAAAAAAAAAAAGGATATCAATACTGATATATGAATGTTGTTCAGGCTTAAAAATTCAATTCTTAAAGTTGAAGGGATCAGGATGAACAAAGGAAAAAGCTTCAGTTAATACAGGCCTGTAGATCCTGCCTGAACCTCCACAAACTTAACCGTACATACAGAAATTAACTACAGCTGATACAGTCTGTAATTTCCAGAAAATATATTGGTCATAAATATTTGTAGAACTATTCATATCTGCCAATAAAGATACATTTTACCAGTAAAAGCATCATGCCAATAGCATGCATCCCTAAATGAAACACATTAATTACAAATATTGTTGAACTCAATAATAATAATGCATCTATGCAGCATTCTCACTGAGGAAATCTTTTTACACATACATTTGCAAATCTCTTTGTGTCCATTTACCTACTCTGATATGATTAACTTTAATTCCCTTCACCATTTGACACATCTAATTTAATATTTTTAGTTTTTAAGGCACTGATGAGTCTTTTGACTTGTGATGAGCATTGCAAAGCTTAAACACACTGCAACAAAATCTTTGGAAACTGCAGCTTTGCTGAGTAAAAAAGTCTTAAAACAAAGTGAAGTCTAGCCGTGCTTATGCACCATGCTTGCACTGATTTGGTCCTGTTCCTTGGAAGACCGCAATGGCAGAGAAGATTACAATGAAGTAACTAAAGCTTCTGAACCCCTGATAAGTTGTAAAAGAATGGCACATCAAATTTTACCCATATTTCTTAAAGAGTTCAAAGACGTTTGGCATAATTATTGCACAGACTATGGTCCCGAACGTCTCCCCATCCTCCGTTCTTCATATGTGCTTTGTGCTCCACTGCTTCTTCACTATCAAGAACAAGAGATGGAGGAAAGAGGCCATGTTTGGCCATTTGAAGGATCTCCTCCACCTTCTGAGACGCCCATTCTGGCTTGCACTTTTCCTTCTGGTGAAGGCCACAGTCTCCCGTGTGGAGGACCCTGGAGCCCTGTGCCACAAGCACTTTCAGAGGTTTTGCAATACACATTCCCGAGAGGTGCTGCAGAGTCCAATCCCAGTTGTAGTCATCATAAGTGCAGTATTCATTGGTACAGCCCATTAGTTTGTAGTAAACCTCCTTGGATATGCCCATGCCGATGTTGTGCTTTGTGGACATCCACCCAGTTGTCATAACCTTACTGGACAGTCTGGTAAAATCATCGAGGCTGTTGTGGTTCCCCAAAGCTAACATGTCACAGTCAGGACAGCTGTTCTTCCTGAATGCTGCCAGTTTTTTATACAAGCTGAACAGGTCAGGAAGGATGTAGTTGTCCTCCTCTAGAAAAATTACAAAGCCATTGTATCCCTGCATTGCCTGCGCTCGCTCCCACACAAAGTGCAGCTTCCACCACCAGTGGTGTTTGGTTTGAGTGATAAAAGCCTCCCGATAGTGTCCGTAGGAATCAGGATGTTCTGCGTTGAGACATCCCATTTTGAGAGCACCGTCCTTGGATATGTCTCGAGGGCAGTCTCGTGGATCCTGCCCGGGAAATTCATTGGGATACAGCTGAGTGCTGAAAGGGAAATAAATCTGCAGCACTTTGCAGAACGTGATCCCTTGCACAATGGCGTTTATTTCCTCTGTAATATAGTCGTGGCTAAAGATAACGAGGAAGCTGTGGACCTCAGCGGCTCTCTCTAGTGACCTGATGAGCAGGCGGAGGTATTCAGGCCTGTTGTGTACCTGCACCACCAGCACCAGCTCAGGCTCTCCTGGAAACTTATCAGCATTGTAAACAATCTGCTTGTAATTGGCAGTGTACACGGACTGAGTCAACTCTGGCAGAGACCCATAGTTAAACTTCACCTTTTCACCTGGATGCACCTCTGGATTTGTCTGAACATCATGAGTGGGTCCACTGGTCTCACTGGGGGAGAGTAGAAATACACGTACCGAATACAGGAGACCGAAAAGTAAAACGGAAGCACCCAGGAAGACGAGCAGATTCTTTTTGAGCAGCCGAAACCTCATTTTCCCCGACAGACTTTTGACAACAGCAGCTTTCATTCACCTTCGACTCTTCATTGTGCTCCAACTTTGCTCTGTGGTAAAACTCCTCCACTCCTGGTGTTCATAGTAAGACGTCCCGTCACGTGTCGTGGACTAAATGTCAAACGTTTTGTGACAGCTTTTTCTCCCCTCGTCTTCTTTCCTCATCCAAACCGTGACATTAGCAGAACTGTCGCTTCCGCTGCATGTTTTCACCACCTGTAGAAAAAGCAGAACAAAGCGAACGCACGTCGGTACGCGTTAAAGTTACGTTAAGAGTTTATCCACCGTGAATAAAGAAGCTATGAGCAGCTGTTAGCTGTGTTTGGCTCACCTTAAAGTAGGTGTTGTGTCTTTACATGCTCACACCAGGAAGAGGATGATTGGACTATGTCACATTTTGAGTTCAACTTATTGACTGCTGACGTGTACTATCCAGCCAACGGGGGAGAGACCGAGCTGAGGCTCAACGAATCATTGTCCTACCTATAGTTGTGTAATATGAGAAGGACAGAGGAGGAACCATGTTCATGTGGACTGTCAGGAAATGTGTTGTCTTAAATAAAAAAACTCCTCAAACTGTAATGAAACTAACGTTTATGTTTTTAAAACCAGCCACAGGGTGAAATCAGGTTGACTGGGGCATAAAGTTGAATGGGACGGTTATTGTTTTATTATTCCAATGAACAGAAGTGGGAAAAGTACACTGAACAAGTAGAAAAATAAGTAAAGTAAAAATAAAACGTTCTTAATTTAAAGTTTGCTTTAAGTACTGAGTAACTACTGTGGATTTTTACTTTAAAATGTAGTCTTTCCTCATTAACAATAACAATATCTGAATAGATTTCAAAACCATATCGCTCAGACACACCTCCACAATAAAGTAATATAAACAGCAGTGTTACTGTTGACAGCATTTTTAAATTTTAGTCTCAGTCTTAGGCTTTAGATTAAATATCTTTAAGTTTTCGTCCCATCTTAGTCATTTCTACCCTTTATAGCTGTGTTTCCCAACCATTTTTCCTTGGAGCCAGTGTTAATTTTGTCAGCTATTTTTAATTTCAGTCTTAGTTTTAGTGTTTAAATTAAATGCATTTTAGTTTTAGTCACATTTTAGTAATTTCCATCCTTTTTAGTTTTAGTCTAGTTTTAGTCAACGAAAACTCAAAACATTTTAGTCTAGTTTTAGTCCATAAAAAGTCCTCACA
The DNA here is from genome assembly GCF_018320785.1 of Cheilinus undulatus. NCBI lineage: Eukaryota > Metazoa > Chordata > Actinopteri > Labriformes > Labridae > Cheilinus > Cheilinus undulatus. The sequence continues at coordinate 10,019,227 of NC_054878.1, forward strand.
TTTTATGCTTTACTTTTAGTCCAAGAATTTATTTTCTTGCCTAAATCTGGTACCAAAGCGTGTTAGTGTGTTTTATGCACTCTGAGGTCCCTGTTTCTACAGCTGAGAGGCAAAAGAGATACAACTGCATTGTTTTGACAAATTTACCAACAGTGGAGAAATATCACAGATTTTGAATGTCCAGCAAAAACTACATTATATTTTAGTAAGTCATCTTGATGAAAACTAAACTTAGTTTTTGTCAGTTTTAGTCATCACAGATCTATTTTGTCAGTTTTAGTCTAGTTTTAGTCATCTTGATGAAAACTAAACTTAGTTTTTGTCAGTTTTAGTCGTCACTGTCGACGAACATTTTTAGTCATAGTTTTAGTCGACAAAATTAACACCGCTTGGAGCTCCCAGTATATATACCTAAGAAAAGCAGAGCCCCCCAGGACCCAAGAGAGAAGAAAAAGTGAAAAACCGCCATCTACAAACAACATACAGTGCTTAAAAAATTTATTAGACCATCTCAGAGACCATCCAGCATCATGAAGTGCTTTAATGCGGACTCTTTATTTTCAATGAGCTCTCCACGTTTTACCATTTTGAACAAGAATGAGGGATTTCAAACTGAATTCACCCAAATTTGAGCCGTCTCACAAGGCTTTTCTGAGAAGTCAGAAATTAATCAAGCATAATATCCAACCACTAAAACTCATTTTTCTGTTCTGGAATGCATGTGAATAACTATAATTTGACATATTAATCAAGAAATAATAATGTGCTTTACTATTTTTTCAGTTTTCTTGTAAATCAGTAAATTTGAAAACAATAATAATAATTATTATATTTTAGCATTAAGAATATCATTTGGGTTAAAGAGCTTCTACATACTGGTGTATTAACCATTGCAGAAACATAAAAAATGATTTTGGTAATCACCAATGCTGTTAATTTAGGGCAGCTGTGGCATAAACCTTACTTTGGTTAGGGTTAGGGTGGTCTAATAAATTTGTAAAGCACTGTAGATTTGAACTGTTTCACTGATAAAACCCTAAAAAGGCCTATACATGCTTTTCTTAACAGAAGACCTTTGTATAAACTACCTGATAACTGCTTTATCATGGTTTTGGTCAATATTTACTAGTCTATTTCTTGCAGCCTCAGAGCAGACAAAGTCCCGCGCCCCTCCTAAGATCTGTGCTATAAAACTTTCAGACACTGTTATTTTTTTCACAACAGGAAATCTTCTGAGTAGGCGGCAGTTTGGCATATCAGTACGAAGCCCATGTGCAGAGGCTGCAGTCCTGGACACATTGGTTGAAGAATCGATTCCCAGTACTGTGTGGTCCTTCCCCCACTCACCCTGTGTTTCCGGTCTCTTACAGGTCTGCTTTGGGTTTAAGTGCAGGGGCGAAATCCCCCTCCTGCTCAGGTCTGACAAGTTTAATTTGAATCCTTTTGATGTCTGACTTCTTGCCTTAAAAACAACAAAAGGGACTTTACAGACCAGCCACCTGAAACTAAAGATGGGAAAACTTCAACCCCCATAGGAAACAGAAAAGATGCTGAACTGTGAGATAATGTAGTAGGCTCTGTGGACTCTTCAACATGCTTTAAAATGTATGCAAAATTATACACATGTCAAAAATCACAATTATAAGAATCAACTGTTAGTTTTTAAAAGATCTGTTGGCTTTATTTTCTACTTGATACTAGATATCCCGTGATGTTATATAACCCAGAAAAATAAATTACTAAAATCATAAAAACATAAGGTCCTGAAATCATTTACTGTTTTCACATTTACAGTACATCTTCTGTATTTGTATTTGATGCAGACCTGCTGTTTAATGCTTTAAAATCATGCATAAGGTTTGTGAGAGAATACCAAATGTACATACATGTTTTACTTTTTCTGATTAATTTTTATCACAGTTTTTAAACATCACTCTTATTTACACTATGCCTGAACCGTCTGAGAATTAATATTTAGTCTCTCCCACTTATTTTGGATCAATCAGACCTGATAAGTGTAAAAGCTCAGCCTTGTCTTTGAACAGGTCGTAGTTCTGACCAAAATGACATCCATAAATCTCCTGAAGGTCCAGTTTCTGCAGTAAATCCAGTGGATCGGTTTATGAGCAGATATTTTGGCGGTTTGTTGGCCAGTTGGTCAGTTTGGGGATTTTTAAGGCAGTTAGAAATGGAATCAGTCATTGAGAGAAGTATGGTGGAGTCTTTTTTTTTTTTTTTTTTTTTTTTTGAAGTTTCTGCTAAAAGTTATGAATTTCTTGGAAATTTAAAATTCACACAGATTCCCTTTAAAAGAATCAGATCAAATTATTCCCTAAAATTTGTGAAATTTCTGACTTTCTTTTCCAGTATCCCATAAAAAGTTTTCCAGAATTCTTCAACCCCTTAAAGCCTGAAAACAAAAATAATAACCAGAAAATTCTAATTTTTTGGAAGTGAAATGTTCATTTAACTTTCTACTGAAATTTTTAAAGATCCAAATTCCCATAAAATCCAACAATTATACTTTTAGTTTCTCATTTTATTTATTAGGTGTTTTTGGGAACTGACAATCCACTTGAGGGCATTTTTATAATTTATCAAATTGCATTCAGAAGTTTTTTTTTTCTGAGTAATTTATTGAGCATATTGATTAGATAGAGGCATCATAAAAGTATGTATCATCTATGCAACAGCAGGCGTTAAGGGGTTAAATTTCCCTGAATGTTTCAGAGACACTTTATAATAAAGCTTTCATATTGCAATCAAAAATTTTTTGTAAATTCCAGAAATTTTTCAAGCTAATCCTCTAAAATTTCTTCAAAAAAATAGCCTAGATTTCCATAAAAATATATAAACATGTCAAACAACACCCCCAAGACAACCTATCAAACTCCTGAAAATTAACAAATAAATTTCCATAAAAGTTTCTGAATTTTTCAAAGGACATCCTCCCCCCATTCTCAAAAATGTGCCCCAAATTTTCCCAAGGTTCCATGAAAATACCTTCAAGTTACAAAAAAATACCCCCAAAACGTCAAAACAAATTTACTAAATTAAGAAATAAATTTCATCTTTTTATTCTGAGTTTTTGAATTTTGGTCCTAAAGTGACCCACAGGGAAAGATCAACAAAGACACGCAGCACGGTGAGAATGAACAGGGATTATTTTATAACTGGAAGAGCCGATGATCTCCAACATCAGCAGTAGAGCAAAGGCTCGTCTTTAACAGATAGAGAGGGAACTTCAGAGATAACTTTTTTGTTTGTTATTGTCTTCCCAGTTCTACAAAGGTGGTTCACTTCTTCACTCAGGTAGTTCATCAAAAAAGAAATCAACCTGCATAAAACTGTTTATCATACTCTATATGGACAAAAGTATTCGTATGCCTAAACATTACACCAACATGGACTGCAATGACAAAGATTTGGGAGTGAAACTGTCTGCTGAGTTTATCCAGTGAAATCTGAAGTTTACAGAGCGGTCTGATGTTTAACCACCTGGAACAGCTTACAACTGATTAGTATCGTTCTCAGTGAATGAGTCAGAGCCTCATGAGTCACACAGGCAGTGCAGTTTTATCATGGCCACTAGGTGGCAGCAGTCTACCAAGCTTTCTAACCTGATTCATCCTTTTCAAGTGTTAACAGTAAAGATATGGAAAGTTTCACTCTTCCACAATTGTTGACACATTGTGGACACTCTGAAAAAGTGACTGCATAAATAAACACTGACACTTCATGACTGCAAACCACAAGGAGGCTCTATGTCTCCAAACTGCATGACTAAAAACAAAAGCATGTCCTCCTCTAATAAACAGAATAAAAGATGGAACTACTTTATATACAGGCTTCACCAGAGTAACTCACACAGGCTTCTTTTTATTCAATTTGTCAACAAGTTTAATTTTTTTATTGATTTACCAGGTTCTAGTTTATCTGCTGCAGAACAGTAAGTCCAGGCCTGTCCCAGAGACGGCTGGAATCTTGAAGGCAGGGCCGCACCTAAGAGGGGATAAAGGAGAGAGCTTTATGGGGCCCATGGAGGTCTGCAAAATCATGCTCCAGTAAAGAGCTTTCAAGCTTATTAACCTGTGGTATCCTTATTTTATTTTGAACTTGGATAATAGCCACTCTTATCACAGCAACAAAAAATAAATTTCAGTCATTTCTGCTGTAGTACAGTGTAGACCTTTAAAAATGTGAACCTGTTTTCTTGAAGCAGAATCACTTTTCTATTGGTTATGTTAACAATGTGGATAGTACATTAAACTGAACGATAAAACGTTAGACTTCAAATCTGAGCCTTAATGTGCACAAAGACAAGGATGACAGAAAATAAAAAGAAAATACTGACACAACTTTAATGGAAATGATCAAATAATTGGGAAAAGAGGCAAAACAGTTGCAAACAGTGGCAAAAATGGTCAAAAAGAAGGAAAACTCTGGCAATAATGGGCAAAAAGGGTTAAAAGTAGTAAAAGATGTGGCATATCAATGGCAGAAATGGGCAAAAGGTGGCAAAAAATGGTTTAAAGTGGCAAAAAAAAAGCAACAATGATGAGCGAAAAGCTGCAAGAAGGGTTAAAATTGACAAAGAAAGGTGACAAAAATACAGCAAAAGGGCATCAACAGTGCCAAAAGAATTTGTAAATAATGTGTTGAGAGTGGTAAAAGCAGATGACAAAAATCTGCAAAAAAGGGATACAAAAGTGACAAAAAGTTGCAATTATTAGCGAAAAGCTGCAAAAGGTTGCAGGGTTCCATTTGACAAATTAAATGGTGACAAAAATGGGCAAAATACAGCAAAAGTGTAACAACAGTGCCAAAAGAAGTGGAAAAATAGAAGCAAATATGGGCAAAAGTTAGCAAAAACATGGCAAAAGTGGATGAAAAGCTGCAATAGGGGTTAAAAGTGACAAAACAGATGGCAAAAAAAACAGTTAAAAAGCTGACAAAATTAGTAGAAGGTGGCAAAAAGGTGATAATAATGAGTGGAAAGTAGCAATAAAGGTTAAAACTGATGAAAAGGGGGTAACAAAAATGGGCCAAATACAAGAAAAATGTGATAACAGCGCCAAAAGAAGTTGCAAAATGGGTAAATATGGCCAAAAAGGTGGCAAAAGGGCAAAGTTGGTGAAAGCTGCAAAAAGTGTTGAAAGTTGTAAAACAGGTGACAAAAATGAGAAAAAATTAGGCAAAAAAGTTGTCTAAAGAGGGGTTAAAGTTGTCAAAAAGATGGCAGTTATGAGCAGAATGTTGCAGAAAGGGTTCAAATTGACAAAAAAGGTTACAAACATGAGGAAAATGCAGCAGAAGTGTGATAACAGCGGCAAAAGGTGTCAATAATGGTTAAAAACAGCAAAAATGGATTAAAAGAAGCAAAAAGGAGTAAAGAGAGCTTGATTTAGGATACTAGCGCCAATGCTACATATCTAACACACATGCATCGATATCATCAGTGAATTACAGTGGGGGAGGGCCCATAGAGGTCTCACTCTGTGGATTTTTCAGGGGCCCAGCCAATCCTGGGAGCAGGTTTTATTGAGGGTCCAGAGGATCAGCCCTGCCCAGAACATTCAGCACCTTGGCCAGGCTCAGATCAGCTTTTGGAGCTGACTGGGGAAAAAGTTAACAACTCCTCAAGTCCTGACTTTTATTCATGTCATGCTTTGGCCGTTAAGAGGCAGACATTACCAACCCAAAAATGAGGCTAAATGGGCCTGTGTGTAATATCTACGTTACCAAAAGGCTCATACCATGTGAAGTAAAATGGTGTTTACATGTTGAATCAGCCACATTGAATGAACCATGTTTTCTTCTGACTGCCATGGGCCCCAGAAAGCTTTCCCTTCTTCCCCCACGTGTGCCCAGCCTTGTGTGAATCTAATGAAGGACAGACAGGCACGATGAGTCGTGCTTTTCCTGATGACTCAAGCTGAAACAGTTCTATCACACTGCTTCACATTTGCGTGCTTCTGCCAGCCACATGAGTTTCAGTGTTTCGATCACTGGAGTCTGGAGTGCTCGGAAATTCAGACGAAGAGTTGTGAGGTGCTCTTTGGTAAAAAAAAAAAAAAACTATGGCACTGGGCACTGTTTTTTAGTGAATTGGCTATTGCATCATGGAAACATTAAAAACAACGATTAGTCATCAAAAACTAGTGTAGCAGCACAACAGTCCTCAGCACATCATCAGCCACTTCAGCCTGGCCCCCAGTAAAGATTTTTAGATTTGGCTCTGCCAGAAAGCTCTGATCAGTGGAGGGCTGCAGTGATGGTTGTCCTTCAGAAACTTTGTCCCGTCTCAGCACAGTCACCATCAGGATCTTGGCCACCTCTCCTACTAAAACCCTTCTCCCCTAACCGCTCAGTTTGGCCAGGCGATCAGCTCTTGGTAGAGTCCTGGTTGTGCCAAACTTCTTCCATTTAAGAATTACGGAGGCCACTGTGCTCTTGAGAACCTTCAGTGTTGCAGATTTTTTTTTTTTTTTTTTTTTTTTTTTTTTTGCAGGATAGAGAAAATTAAAGTGATGATAAACGATTTTACGATTTCTAAAAAGAAAAAAAAAAAAGGTCAAAATGATTAAATATCACTGCAGCAATAAATCTGAGATATAAAGTCAATTTTTTAAGCCCTGAAGATCAAAATAAAAATTAAAAGTCAGGATAAGGTTTTTAAAAAGGCAAATAAAGAGATAGAGAGTTAAAATCATGAGTTCAAAGGTCAAGATATGAGACAAAATAGAGTTTAAAAAGTCAAAATAGAAGATGAAATTCAAAATTGTGACTCTAAAAGGTCAAAATTTGAGATAGAATTCTCGATCAGGAGTTTTAAAAGTGAAAACATGGGATTAAAAGTCAAAGTTAGGAGTTTAAAAGGTCAAAATATGAAATAAAAAGTCAAAATTCTAAGTTTCAGTCATTATCTTGGGATGCAAAATGAAAACATGAAGTGAAAACAATTGATTTCTTTCCCTCATTCCTGACTTTATCTATTTACTTCTACTTTACTGTTTCAGATTTGTATAACTTGAAAAGATCTTCAAGGTTAAATTTGCATTTTTATACTAGTGGAAATCTGCAGACCTCACAGCAGCAGGCCAATTCTAATCAAGATATGATCTTGCGGGCCGGGTTAAACTGCACTGTTGGCCACATTTGGCCCCCGGGCCTTGAGTTTCACACCCGTGATCTAAAGACTACATTTGAAAAAAGCTGCTTCCAAGCCGATAGGAGAAGGGAAAATCTTTCATGACACATCATACACCACAGGAAAATCTGTCAACATAATGATTAAAACTGAAGGAACATCAGGTCTTTGTTGATTTTAGTTGGAAGAGGGAATCTGACTCACAAGTTTATCATGTTGTGTGTGCCAGGTTTAAGGTCTTATCCGCACGTAGGAGGGTATTTTTAAAAGCAGGTTTTCTTCTGAGCTTAGGCCTAGGTCACTGAAAACATCTTTAGGGCTCTGGGATTGTAACGTGCTAGTTTCTCCTCTCTTTGATGCCATCTATGTGCCATGTTCTCACTTTTTGCTAAGATTTTTATTTTAGAGATTTTTAAGGGGAGCTGTTTGTCTTTTTGCTGAAAGCAGGGCTGAGGAGAGACAGGAAGTATGGGGACAGAGAGTGGGGGAAGACATGCACATCATGACTGGAAGTCAGCCCCAAGAACAGAGTGTTAAAGACTACAGCCTCTGCACCTCGGCCCCTGCTCTACCAGCTGAGCCAAACCAGCAGCCTACCTTCAAACTGCAGTTAAAAGTGACCTGAATCTGATTTTTTTTTGCTCACATGTGACTCGTATCTGATTTTTTATGACAGTGTGAACAGCGCAAGTCACCCTGAATCTGACCTTTTCGAATCAGAATCAGGCCCCCTTCCAGAGTGGTTCTAAATCAGGTACATATCTGGTCTTTCAGAAGTTGACTGCAGTGTGAACAGGCAAACAAAAAATCAGATCTGAGAAAAGAAAAGAAAAAAGAATTGACCTATGGCTAAGTCCCGCCCTCAAACGCGATGAGCCAATCACAGTGCGTATACCACTCCAATACACTCGGACATGGGCTGCCTGGACATCCATTGAAATGAATGGGAGAAAGTCAGTTTTCGTCCGGTTTTATGAGGTTTTTTGAGAAAAGTGTCTTCTTTGGACAAAAGTGTTGTAGTAGACCACAACATCAACTCAACATGGATAAAATTAACATCTGTTCCAAGGTAAGCCAACATCGTATTTGAGGCAACATATTGTGACTTTGCTGGAAAGAAATATAAAGTTATTTTTAACGTCTCTAACGTTAGCTAACGTTAGCTCCTAGCTGCGTCGTTCGTTGTGTCTCGTTGTTTGTTGGGAGTTCGTTGGCATTTTTTTGTTCTAGTTTTTTGTACTTTGGTGATCGTGCATCATTGTTAGCTGTTGTCCAAAGGTCTCTAGTTAAACTAACGTTAACTTCTGGAGCTTAGCTTCATTAACTTATCTGTAAAAGCCGAGATAACAAAGGCTGGCAGACGTTATGCTGAATGATTCAGTGTAAATACTGTAGCACCAAACTAACGGAGAGACACTCTTGGTAAAGATGGTAAAACGGTCGTTATGTTTTTGTCATATTATGAGCCAAAAACCTTAACTTCAGTGGCTCTTTGATGCTGATCCTGTATCTTGTGGTCTGAGATTGTGATGGCGACGAGATGTGGTTTATCACGTTTGCACTGGGTCCTGTAAATTTTGGCTTTTAACTTTTTATCAACCTTCTTGACAATGAAATGATTAATATGTCCCTCCAATGCGTAGTTTAGACCCTTTTGGTGACTTCTAGATGATATGTGATCTTTCTGTCTCCAAAATCATCATTGGCCTCCTGTTAAATGTCTCCTACTGTGACAACTGCAATAGCGTCTGTTAGTGAGAGGAGGGGGCGTGGCTTAGCCATAGGTCAATTGAGCATTCAGGCCTGCAGTGTGAACGTAGCCAATGTTGACGTCTGACATGAAACACATACTGCTCTCCCACTGTGCTGATGAACAGTCTCCTGAATGGACTACAGCATAGGCATCCAAACTATGGCCGGGGGGCCAAATGCGGCCTGCAGTCCATTTTTGATTGGTCCGCAGCAAATTCTAGAAACAAAATGAAATGTGGCCAACCTTAGAGAATGAGGCTTGTGCTCAGCTGTGTTGTACTTCTTAGTTTCAGCACTAGGCAGTGCTGCCATGTTGATTCTGTAAACAAACATTTTGACAAGAAGAAATCTTGATTAATAGCGTCATGATGGATTATCCCATCAAATAGCAGCACCAATAGCATTTTAGGGGGGGGACCAGTGGTAGCCAGAGCCAAATAGGGCCCCATGAAATCTGATTGGCTCCCCCAAATCCTGAAAACGACTGTCTATTTGCCTTGTCAGCCATTAGTAAGCCATTTAGGTATATTCAGTTGCTAAGCATGAATTGACTTACATTGGATTAGTCTTACTTCAATATCCTCAAGGCGAGGTATATTATAGTGGCCCTACCTTTCTTACATATTTCTCTGTGGCTTCAAACATCACTCTGAAGACTCAAACCCCGCCACCAGCTTCAGTGGCTTCAGACCAGGCCTGGCTTGGCTTTGTGAGGCAAATATAAACATTTTGAGAGCACGTATAGATGAGAATTTCCTGCGGACAATGGAAGAGGATAATTGTTTTCAAAAATCTCTGCCTACATGTGACTTATTATGATCAAACCCACAGGTGTGAATCACCAAAAAGGTCAACAGAATAAAAATGTAGTAGTGAATGTTATGATCATAATGAGCACAATCTCACTTTCACAATCATGTTTCCTGTTCTTATTTTTGTTAACGACCTCTTGTGCCCTTCCTGCAGCAGGTCCTGGCTTTATCAGGATGCCACAGCTCACATTTAGAAAGCACTGCTCTAGATCACTGCAGTAAAACCTCAGTATTAGGTGAAGAACAAAGGAGGGGGGTTGACTGGCTGCTCAGTGTGACCGTTGTGCTTCAGTAATAAACCAAAAAAAGCCTTTTTTTAAAGTATTTCCTTCCTAATTTTTTTTACTGTTTTTGTGTTTGGAGTGCCTGGGTTTCTCCCCTGTTTTAGACATTTCCTCAGTAACAAGTATTGCAGACATGATTTCAGGGAGACAGGGTGTTTTTTTCTAATGAACATATTTCTTTTTCTCTAGAAGCAAAGTCATTATCCGGTACCTTCTATAATAAACCAAGACTGAGAAACAGGATCAGAGCGAGGAAATTATTTTTGGTTATATAATCCTGTTGCTCTCTGTGTGAGTGAGAACATTGTGTGACTCTGAGCAACTGACTGTTCACAAGAGGCTCTACTATACTTTACTACTAATAACACTTTCATATGTTTTGTGTTATTATTTTTTAATTTTTACATCGTATGCTCCATATCCATTATCACTTGGATGTTTGTTTCAACTCAGTTATTTACTTTTTAATAGAAAAAAATGCAACAGAATGTAAAAGTAGTTTAGAAACTGATCATTTCATTTTACTGAAATGTAAGGGTTTAAAATAATCAAGGTTCACAAAAAAGGCACTGAAAAAGGCTACCTAATACTTGTTGATTCCTCTCAGCAGAATCTGGCAGCCCATGTTTGGATAGAAACGTCTATCTCTGGTTGGATACTTAAAAATCTCTAAAGCTCTTTCTTGATTGGATTGCTTTGATTTCTCCTGGTGCTGATCCCTGCTTTAACTGCAGTTCATGACATTTTATGGAACAGGCTTTTCCAAACTTCAGTGTACCACAAATCAAGCATATAGTGGTAATTCAGACAGGCCACAGAGCCCAGCACAGCTATAATTGAGATCAGCTGATCTGGCGTAAGCCCTCAACACCTGAAGGCCAGCTGATTTGCTCTAAGCATGCTATTGACTAATTGTACCCATGCTGCCATATTGAAACTGCTCTACTCTGGCTCTGCCTTGCTGCTCCCTCTGCAAGCTGCTTCTGCAACCTTCCTCCACCTCAGCTCCTCCTCTAAAGTTTATCTCACTTAATGAATGTCACTCTCTTGTCACTGATGCCTGCTCTTCTCTGGGTTTATTGCTGCTTTTCTCCCCGCCTCAGGCTTTCCTTGTTGGCACAGAAAGAGCAGGAGTGCACGCTGTTCCTGCTTGATGCTTTCCACATAGGCTTGTGGAAGGGCAGGGGGATCCCAGAACAGCCACACCACCAAATATAAATAATGAAATTTAAAAATCTTTTGGGGTCACACAAACCCTCCACAACAATAAGGCTCAAGGTATTTACATCCATATTTTTCTCAAATTACTTCCCATTTCCCATGATCAGTTTGCAAATTACACTGTTACTGTTATCGTGGACATCCATGGCTGTCGCTGTGGACCCGACCGTCTACCTACTTCCAACATCAACCAACCACAAATTCAAGTTAAAGCTGTGTCATGCAAAGAAGAATCCACATGTGAAAATAATCCAGAAACACTGCTGTCTTCTCTGGGTCAAAGCTCATTTAAAATGGACTGAGAATAAATGGAAAACTGTTCTGTGGTCTGATTAATCAAAATTTGACATTCTTTTTCGAAACAATGGATGCTGTGTCCAGTGTGGCAAAAATGGGTTAAAAGTGGGGAAAAAACGAGTTTCAGTAAACATGGAGGAAAATGAGTGAAATGTGATTAAAAGGGGCAAAAATCTGAAAAAAGTGGGAGAAATAGGCAAAAAGCATCAAAGAGTGGCAAAATGGGAAATTAGTGTCATATAATTGCAAAAGGCAGCTTAAATTGGTGAAAGTGGCAAAAAAAGGGGGAGAAAGAGGCTGAAAATTGTAAAAAGCAGGATAAACGTAAAAATTGGCAAATAGCAATAAAAATGGAATTAAAGTAGCAAAAAACTGCATTACTAAGGGCAATGGAAATATGCAGACAATAAACAGATGTTGACATTAAGTTTGACAGTTAAAGCCTACTGTGTAAGTGTGGGGAAACAAACTGATTAATGCTACTTGCAATTTCAGAGGTAAAATTTTCTGTTTTAAGATTTTCTGGGGGAATAACATTTCAAATTGACAAAAGAGCCACAAGTCATCACAAATGAGCCACATGTTGCTCTAGAGCCACACGTTGAGTATCACTGATCTAGCTCCTTATCAGCACACAGTTCAATAGTCTGCATCTCTGAGCGTAGGGGGTTGCATTAGTGCCTATGGCTCGGGCAGCTTACACATCTGGAAAGACACTGTCAATGCTGAAAAGTATATAGAGGTTTCAGAGCAACATGCTCCCATCCAAACAGCATCTCTTTCAGGGAAGGCCTTGGCTTCACAGAAGAAGAGTGTGGGTGCTGAACTGACCTGCCCCCAGTCTAGACCTTTCACCAAGAGAAAATATTTGGAGCATCATTAAACAAAAAATCAGACAAAGAACACCCAGGACTGTTGAGCAGCAAGAATCTTACTCCAGACAAGAATGGGACACCATTCCTCTCTCAAAACTCCAACAACTGGTCTCCTCACTTCCCAGATGTTAACAGACTGTTGTTAAAAGAAGAGGGGATTCTACACAATGATAAATGTGGCCCTGTCCCTACTTTTATGAGATGTGTTGCTGCCATCAAATTTAAAATGAGCTAATACTTTCATGTAATGGTAAAACGTCTTTTGTTCTGTGAATGAAATATGCGCTTATGAATATAATGGTTTATGAAAGATTTTACACATTGTCCCAACTTTTTTGGAAATTGAGTTGTACATCTGGGACTTCATTATAACATAAACTTGCAATCAAGTATGTTATCTAATACACATTTTATTTTTTTTTAGATCATGTTGACAGCTTTTATTGATCATAAATGACATTTAACAGCCTACATGCAGTACCACCAGGGCCCACCAGGGGGCTGCCACCCACACTTTAGGAGGAACTCCTGTGGAGCAGCTCTGAGCCATTCCAACCCTGTGAGTGTAGATGGGCAGACTTCCATTATTAAATCAGTGTGGTTATAGAGTTGGTAATTCTGTTGAAGTAGACATGTAACTCTCTATCATGTTTGTACAGGGAGCAGAGTTGGGCACTCACAACACAGCCTTGGGATGAGGAAGGATGAGGCTCTGCTCTTCAGGGGGTCAAGGATCACGTGCAGCGAGGTGTTCATTTCCTCTTTAGATGAGCCTTGAGGGAGCAGTTGAGTTCAACGCTGAATTGAAGCCAATAAAAGAAACCTCACACAACTCCTCTGCAAACCCATGGTGAAAAAAGTAAGTTTGGAGTTTGTGTGCTGTTTTCTCTTTGATTGATTGGGACGTTCATGACAGGAGACGGTCTTAGAGAGCTGTTCTAAAAACTTCTGCAGAGCTGAGTGCCACCAGGTGGTCGTCATCAAGTAAGATTGTGTTATTCTTAGAATAATGGATTCTTTTTTTTTGTCCTTAGACTTTGACATGTGCCTCATACATCACCGTTTGTAGTCCCACTTCATTCATGGAAACTCACTTTCCAACTTTTTCTTCTTTGTTTAGAAAAAGAAGGCCAGCTTAGGTCAGACATCATCAGCTGCTCTTAGTCATGTTAGACTTCATCTGCATGTGAAACAGGTTTTCCACATCTACACTTTTTGCTCCAGCTAAAGCTATTGCAGCTGTTTTTCTTCCTCCTTCTCTTCAGTCTGTAGAAAACATCGGTATATTTATTCTCTTGCAACATTTTTACAGAGATTAACAAGATTATGAAATGCCCATAAGTCTTCAGGGCTGTGTTGGATTCTTAAATTCCCCTGGCACTGATGAAGAGAACACCCTTTTAGACAACAATGTGCAGATGGTAGTAAACCTATTTTAGCTCTACTTTCAAAGGGGGAATAATGACAAGAATACCAGCAGTCAAAGTTGTAACAGGATATGAAGCATGTCCAGATGTATAAAGGGGAAATGCTGATCGAAATCAAAACCCCTAGTGGCTATAAATGCCATAACCTGACACACCAGACAGACTGGCAAACATGTCCTTGGTATGGGAGATAATTCAACCGGGACGACACCCCACTGATAGTGATTAGGAAGGACAGAGCCTGTAATGAAAACAGACGATGACTGGATGAACATTCTTTCTCTATTAATCATGGTGGGCCATGCACAATCAAGACTAGTCATGTGAACAAGGCTGTCCATAGGGGGGGCTTTCTGGAGGCTAAACTGGGGGACCATGGAGGTCAGCAAAATCAGTGTCCATTGTAAAGTTAAGCTGTGATATCCATATTTCATATTTAACCTGAATAATTACCCCTCTTATCAAAGAAACATTTTTTTAAATTAATTTGTGTACTAAAAAATCTTCTTAAAAATGTAAACCCAGTTTGTTAAAAACAGAATTAAAATGGGTTAATAATGTCAAAAATTGACGTAAAAGGTGTTGAAACTGGAGTTTAGAAGAAGCAGAAATGGGTTGGACAAGGGAAAAATAGATAACAGTGCCAAAAAATAACCAAAAATTTGAAAAAATTGTGTTAAAGTGGCATAAACAGGCAGAAATAGTGGTAAATGTGATTAAAAAGTGGCTGAAATTGCTTTAAAGTGGCAAAACTGGGTGGAAACTTGGTGAAATGGGATGAAAAAATGTTAGAAATCTGCAAAATGGGTTAACCGAGACAGAAATATGGGCAAAATTTGGCAGAAATTTATATATCGAATGTGGTTAATATGGGCAAAAATGGGCAATAGTGGCCAGAGCTGTTTCTTGTTATAAGTGGACTAAAGCTGAATGTTCAGCCTTTTCTGAGGAGAATTAAATGTCCGCTGTCATCCTCCAGTGGAAGTTGTTTCTAAGATTTGCCACTTAACATTACTTTAGGATTAGTTATGATCAGTTTGTTAAGAAGCTGCTGTATCGCCCCCTGCTGCCACTGGCTGAACATCTGCTGCAGACTGAGAGACACCTCTGGTAAACTCCCATCATCCACCACTGTGTCAAACTCCTGATCCATCAGCTGAGCGATGAAATCCTCCACCTCAAACTGCTCCAGGTCAGCGTTATCATGAAAATACTGCTGGACAGCGCCCACCATCCAATCAGCTTTCTGCTGCCCGTACACGCCTCCAAACCCATTATCCACAGCGATCTGGAGATCGTATTTTACAGGCCTCTGATTAGAATTATGCTACTGCTTTATGAACTGAGTATTTGATTATTTAGACCATTATGACTGTGGATTATTGCTCTGAGAGGATAATTGCTGACTCTGAATAAGCTGCAGGCTCCATTGGCACATTTTTTTTATTTATTGTGACAATACAGTTTGGTAATTAGAATAATCCTGCCTCCATTCCTAAAGCTGAGTTAAGTTTTTGATGTAGTATTTTTGTTTTATTCAAAAGAAGCATAATATCACAAACTGAAGTAAGTGTAATCTCTATATATGACTGTTAGCTCCACCCACAGAAACAATATAGGTTCAGACCATGAATGATTTAATCTGAGAGGTTATCATGACTGTGGCCTGTTTTGCTTGTGAAGTCTAATAGATTTTGGCGTGTTCATGGATCATCTAATGCAGTGGTTTTCAAAATTTTTTAGCCCAAGGCATACCTAAGGTTAAGCCAAAACCTCAAGGCACACCATATTTAAATCAAATAGACTTTTAAAATAATGTTCATTTAAAGTGGCCTATGAGGGGATATAAAGGGAGGGGCATTCTGGGGCCCAGCTAACTGGGGGATCATAGAGATGGCAAAAGTGGGTTAAAAGTGATGAGAAAAACATGACTAAATTGGACAAAAATTGGCAAAATGGTTTAAGCTGTCAAAAGAAGTGGCAAAATGGGTAGAAAAATTGGTTAACTTGGTTAAAAATAGCATGAATTAATAATTTCAACACCAGTTTCAACCCAATGATTGCTTGCCGTGCTTTTCAGCTCTTAATGAGATAACTGTTTGCCAGGATGCTAGCAGCAAATGCTACTGATCCAACACACATACACTGATATCATCTATAAATCCCAACTGGGGAGGTCCCATTCTCTGGTGGTTTTCAGGGGTCCAGCCAGATCTGTGGGCAGGTCTGGTCACAAGTTGTAGTAATAATGTATGGTATAAATTCCCATGGCACACCTAGACTTGCCTTAAGGCACACTAGTCTGCCTTGCCACACCATTTAGGAACCAATATTCTACTGGGGGTACTGGCCCACAGTAGGGGCCCTTCAGGAGCCTGAAATGAAAAGTGTGGTCTTGTCTTTTTTTCTGAGTAATTAGTGTTATTATTGAACCAAAAGTGACAAAGTGAATCGGTCAAATGCTTCCAAAACCAAGCAAAAAATTATGAAACAAAGCCCTACACTCATACCAGAACTGACATTCTGTGTATAAGAGACTGCTTCTTTGACTATCTATCCATCCATCCATCCATCCAGATTCTGGATTCAGGACTAACCTGAGGGCGTAACAGGGTCACCTTTATAACCAGAAACTGTCAGCCTTGTTTCACCAGTAATAAAAAAAGATCAGTTTAAAGGCTCACAATCTGAGAAAGGTAAATTTATTAGTTCAAGAAGGTCAAAACATGAAATTGAAATGGAAAAATCATGTTTTTAAAGGCAAATATATAAGAAAGGAAGTCAAAATCATGGGTGTAAAAGGTCAAACTATGAAATAAAATTTATAAACATGAAATTTAAAGTCAAAATATGATTCAGAACTTTATATTGAGAGCTTACAGTAAAAGGTCAAAACATAAACTGAACAACATTGTTGATCAAAATGTATTATCATGGGTCTCTGCTGAATAGTCTCACCCTTCACAACATTTAGGCATTAGTTCATCGCATGTCTTCACATGCAAAATGGTTGAACATGTTGTCATAATAGCTATGTCAAGCATTAGACTTTTTTTTCCTAAATCTGTCCTGAATTGGTAAATTGCTCCCAGGTAAATTTTGACTTTCTCTAATGAAGGGAAATGTGTGAAGCATTAGATCAACCAATGATCAAGGAATTTGATTGAGGAGAATTTTATGATTGAGGAATTTTCTCAGCATGGAGATGGAAAGTATATGATCGCCAGCCACATACACAGATGACCCTTCTGGCTGCCATGGATGCAGCGTGTGGTGACATCACAGCAGATACCTGCAGAGGCTGGATAAGACACTCTAAAAGACTCTTTCCACGTTGTGTCACAAGAGAAGATATTCGTTGTGATGTGGATGAGAATTTGTGGCCCAACATACAGGAACGTCAGGAGGTGTAGGAAGGACAATTCCTACAGCACTGCATGTACAGTTTTCCCTAAGAAGACTGTTCTGTGTTCACATTTCTACTTTTGTTTTTTCTTTTTTTTTTTTTTTCCTTAGTGATATGCGGTGCTGTCTTTTTCTTTTTGTATCGCAATGACATGGTCTATCAACAAATTACAGTACAAACAGTAAACGCGTAAATGTGAATCTTGTCCAGTCTCTTGCAATCTCCCACATACACTAAGGTGTAACTTACAATTTACAATAATTGTCATCAAAACTTTAGCCATAGTTTACATGAGAACATCCCTCCAGAGTACACTGTTATACTGACAACATGACTAAGCAATCTGACTGTCTTATCCATACACAATGACACGAGGACTTGTCATTCTGATGGCACTGACATGTTCATTGACACAGATATTTACTTTTGAGAGATGAACTAAGGATTTTGAGCAGGAGACTGGCTTTTGCAGGTAATCCATGGTGTTTTGCTATTTGTATGAATTGTTTGAGAAATGCACTTACTGTTTTGCAAATGTCGAGGATGATTCGAGAAATGTACCAAAGCGACTGAGAAAAACTGTAAAAGGTCGAGCAATGAAAAAAAATTTGTAATCATGAAATTAAAATATGATCCAGAATGTTCAGTCTAATAGGTCAAACTATGGGATTATGAAATCAAAGTTTAGTGTTGAAAATATGAGATAAAATACAAAATAGTTGGTTAAAAGGTCAAAATATCACTTAAAAATTAGAAGTATGAATCTTAAAGCTCAAAATATTATATGAGAAGTCAAAATTATGAATTGAAATGCTCCAAGTATGAAATTAAAAGTCAAAATCCTTAGAGTCCTAATTGTGAGATGCTAAATTAAAATGTGAAATTAAAACACATTTTTCCCACATTCCTGACTGCTGATCTAAATATTTTTACTCCTTATTTTTTCAGATTTTGTGACTTAACAAGGATATCTTTAATCACCAATGATAAGTTTACATTTTTATTCTTTTATTCTGCAGAGCTCATACTGATGGGCCAGTTTTAACAGAAATATGAGATCATCTTGCGGGCCGGGTTAAACTGTTCCACAGGCCAGATCTGGCCCCCGGGCCTCGAGTTTGACACCTGTGATCTAACATGAAACAGTACAATGACAGAAGCATACTGACATGTTCTAGAATAGAACTAAACAGAACAAATGGAAATGCAACACATAAGCTGATGTTAGTTGTGGTTTTATTTTGAGTTAATTTATGATCACAAGTTGGCCGCTTAAACTCTCCCTCTCCTCAGAGAGTAGACAGTACATCTGAACAGCAGCCAACCAGATCACAGAGGACACTGGGACCTGGAGGAAAACAGAAGCCAGCAACAAAGGTCGCATATTTTACCCTTATCCTGTCTGTGGCTTTAAATGTTACAGAGCTGTCTGACTCCGCCCCTCTCAGGAAGTTGATGTGGCTTAATGAATGTGGTTCTCTGCTTCGAACCTGCCCACATGACATCATGAGGGGTAGTTTGGTCAGCCCTCTCCCACTTGGATGAAAGTCCCGCCCTCCTCTTCTGATTCTCTCTGCTGCTAGCTGAGTTGCTGGATAGCTAAGTGGGTTACCCTGCTGACTATGGTTTGGGAGACGGATGGTTCGAATCCCAGTCAGGTCCTGAACTTTGGATGAAAGAGTCTGTGACATCAGGAGTATTGCATCCATTATCTGAGAGGGGTGTGGTCAGGGGGTGGAGTCAGACAGCTCATTAACATTTAAAGCCACAGAAACAGGAACGGCTCGTTCTGAGAAGGGCTGAAACAGAGGGGTTTTAAAACATGCAAAAATCCAATACTGGAGTGTTTTTGAGCAATAAACGTCACAGGCATGTTTTGGGGACCTCTTAGAACGATACAAACTTGTCTTAAAAGGGTAAAATATGTCCCCTTTAACCTAGTCCTGTTTTAACACTGCTTTCCCAAATGTCAGAAATGGTATAAGGAAGAACTGATTAGATTTTGGGAGTGATCTGGATCACCATCTGGATGCAGGAATTTTTTAAAGGATTCTTTTCTGTTGGGAGATGGGGCTAATGGCGGAGGTCTGCGCTCTCCAAGTGCTTTTCTAGTTTTATTTTGAATGCTTACATTATTTTACTTTGCACACAGAAACAAAATCAATTTTTACAGAAACCAAAAAGCTACCAGGGTCAAAATCAAGAAGGAGCTTGAGAGACAGTCCAAAGAAGAATGGGCTGGGATTCTTCAGGAGACGTGTCTGACCCCGAATTTCCATATACAGTGTACGCGCTGCGCACCGAAGCCCCGCGGGTTTGCTCCGACCGAAGGCGAGCGACCTCGCCCACTGGAAGCAAGTCTAGAGCGCCGCACCGCGGCACGCAGCCCTGATCATCAGGAAGAGATCACGGGAGAACTGCGAGTTCACACAGGAATAGCATGTCAACAGCGGACTATATTACCTTTTGGGGTTAATTTTTCATCCTTTCCAGTATAAGTCCATGATATTATTGCTTCCTCAATTGAGTGAGCACATTAGGAAGCTAAAAGGTTCATGTTTGCTTAAAGGATCTGTGGTTTTATGCAAAATTCTTTGGCTAAATATCCCCAAAACTTAACTGTTCCTCGTCAAAGGTGCCACTGTAGATCTGTGACCCACAGACCTCTCGATGACCCTTTGCTCTCGCTGCAGGATGATATGTAATGTTAATATAGTAATGATTTGCTATCGGGAGTCCGTGCATTGTGTTTTATTTTGAAAGAACCGGGTGTGCTACTCTTGTGATTTCCATGGTTGGTGCTTTCTGAACGACAGTGAACTTAAGAGGTTTGGCAGCGGCCGGCGCCGAAATAGACCTGCAGCGTATTTGAAACAAAGCGGAGCGGAGTGGCGCTCCAGGCTATGGAAATGCTCTGATAGACTAGAGAGGGAGCGAAGTGCTCCACAGTTCAATTCGCTGGCGTTCCGCGGCACGCCGCGGCGCACACGCTGTATATGGAAATTCGGGGTAAGGCTTACAGACTGAACTGTTGTTGCTGGAAGGAGACACTAATGACTGTCAGCATCAGGGAGGCGAAACAATTAGCCCTGGTAGTTTTTGTGATTTTTTTTTTTCCGTCAGTAAATGTTAGCATCCAAAATAAAAGCAAGATGTTTGGAAAGGCACTGTTAGAACTTCCTTGCTCTGTCTAAAGCACTGGGGGGGTAATAATATATCTGCTTATCCATTGTCACTGTGATGTAGCAATGCTCCCCACTTCACCACCATGTCCTGTTTAGTATATTCCTAGGAATGGATCGAGGCAGGGCCCCAGCGGTCCGCAAGGAGACAGGACTGTTGCAATCATTGCACCTCCAAAGGCAGAACCAATGGTCAAACCTACTGTCAGTAGAACTCTACCGCAGCGCCACAAAAAGCTTGGTTTCTGAACCTTGGCAGGAGGTACATCCACCTGTGGGTCCTCGTCCATCATCAGTTGCTCCCCATAAGCATCTATAAATTCCTCCTCTTCGTCCACCTCTGGGTCCTCGCCCATCATCAGTTGCTCCCCGTAAGCCTCTCTAATTTCCTCTGCTAAATTTGCCACAGCAGCGAATTCCTCCTCTTCCTTCCTCATCTCTTGCTCACGCATCAGTTGTTTTAATTCTTCAATGTAGCTTTGGAGCTCATCTATAATAAGCTGTTTATTTTCAGTGTCTCTTTGTAGATTTTCAGTCTCCTGATTCTTTTCACTGATTAATCGATCAGCATCCTCCAATAGGAATTGACAGTCTTGCAAATCTGACTGCAGCTCCCTAATTTCATCTTTTTGTCTAATTGTCAGGGTTTTCAGTTCTTCCAACTCATCCTTATTCATTTCACTAAACTGATCAGCATCCTCCAATCGGAATCGACAGTCTTGCAAATCTGACTTTAGCTGTCTAATTTCATCTTTTTGTCCAATTGTCAGGGTTTTCAGTTCTTCCAACTCATCCTTATTCATTTTACTGAACTGATCAGCACCCTCCAATCGGAATTGACAGTCTCGTATATCTGACTTTAGCTCTCTAATTTCATCTTCTTGTCCAATTGTCAGAGTTTTCAGTTCGTCCAGCTCATTTGCAAGGATTTCATTTAGCCTCCTCTGCTGTTGTTTATGTTGCTGAGAATCCCACAATGCTTGCTCCAGGGCTCGATTCTCTGCCTGATTTTTCTCGTTCAAGGATTGTGCACGATCTAGATCCTCCACCAATCCGTCGTAATCTGCTTGGACTTCCCTCCAAATTCGTAGATCACGCTCCATTAAATGTACCTCTTGGTTTAGCTGTTCAAGCTCTATACGCGAACTTTCATTCCTCTCACTCAATTCTGACTTTTCCTCCTGTAGACCACTGATCCAGACGTCTCCTAACTCCACGGTTAACTCATAATTCTCGATGACTTCCTGCAATTCTATTTCCTTAGTCTTTAGTTCACTAACTTCCTCTCTCAGATTCTTATTTGCAGATTTGAGCTCATCACACAAACGTGCAATATCCTGACTTAGAACTAACTTCTCTTGACTTTGCTGCAGTTGACAGTGAAGTGCATGCACTTCTTCACGAAGTTTGTCGTTCTCCATTGCAAGCTGTGAAAATTTCGCTTGCCCTGTTGCAGTCTGTGCACCCACGCTGAGGCGACGTGATTGCTCATAAAAGTATGAAGAAGTATTTGGCAAATCGTCTTGAGACATTTTTGCTGAAGAGCAGCAGGTCAGAACTAAGGTGTAGTATTAAACTGAGACAGCTCAAACTGGACAGGTTTCTGTGGCTAGCTGGCTTGGCAGTAAGTACCAAGTGTGTCAGCTTTGAATTAATTGCTATGAAAAGTAATGTCTGTGTGAGTGCAATTTGATTAACAAAGGCCTCCTGTTTGATCAGGCCATTGAAGTGTGAGGCCATTGAAGTGTGACGTCACGGTCTCAGAATGGGGAACTCCCGCGGGGGATTCCCCTAAAGACGCAGACTGCGGGTAGCCGAAGGATAGCAAGCTAGCTTCGTTTTAGCCATTAGCGGAGTAAAGGGGTGCATGCATAGACGTTGTATACGTATATAATGTTTATGGGTGCGTGGGCTTAAGCCCCTAATGTTTTCATTAAAACCCCGAACTTTTTTGGTCTCGGGGCGACTCGCTCCTCCTTGAAGTTATTGATTGTGTGTGAATTTTGGATGAAGTGAGTGCTCTTGTCGTCAATATGAAATCTTTGGTAAATGCCGTGGCGGGGGTTGCCAACCATAGGCACAATAAAGAGTAGACGCCGCATCGACCGCTACTACCTGTTGGCGCTGACGAGCCGTGGGGCCGCCATCTTGATCAGGGCATCCGCTCCACTCAGTGTAATCTGTTTTGCAGGCGCAATGAAGTGTCAGCGCATTTAATCAGTCATAACTCGCTGAACACTTAACTGATTTTCACGCGTTTTTTTTTTCTGCAAACGTCATACATGTAGGTATGATACAGGACACATGGTTCGGCGTATTTTAATAGTCATAGTGGGCTTAACAGTAATATAATATTCTGATATGTGTTACATGTGGTGTATGATAGGTGTTTTGCAAAACACATGATATATATATGTGGGTGTGTGTGTGTGTGTGTTAAATTATATATCTTGAACATGCCACAGGATAAACACGCACAGATTTTTTTCTTTCATAAAGTGAAAATTATATTTTATATGCTTTTACTAATATATGCTTTTATGCTTATACTAATATACTAAATACTAATAACAACAGCATAGGGATATGATTTGAATGAAATACTTTTATGGTGGGATTCTGCTTTTATTACGTTCTCTTGCAATTATTTTATCCCAGCTGAGCCACAGATAAGCGTCAGCCTATGAAAGTTATTAATATTATGATAACTTATAAACATTTATCACTGACTTATTCAACAAGCTAACGTTAGTTCGTTGATGCTTGTCGTCGACCTGCACACACGGACAGACACACAAACTATCTCTCCTGTCTATCATACACAGACACACACTGTCGCCCTCTGACTGTGAAGCTGGCACTTCTCCTTCCTCTCTCCATGAGGCAGATATCATGGATTAGATGAACGGCTGACAGTCAATTACTATTGTTTTTGTCCAGTTTTGTGAAAGAAACGGAACGAAAGCTCCGCTGGAGTTTTTACGACAATGAGCTATTTTTAGATGCTAGCGTCTCATTTCCATCATGAGACAAGGTTGATGATGAATATAACTACTCTAGTTTACCGCTAATCATCGGATTATAATCAGGGAAGTACTACACTAAGCGAAATTCATACAGTATAATTTACATTTTTACATTTGATAAAAAAGATTCTAATTCTTAAGGCATGGCGGCTTTTATTTTGGCGTGGCAGTGAGCCACAATCAATTACATGTAGGGGAAACCCTGATAGGATGACCGGACCAAGCTGGCGGCCGTATTTCTTGCGCCCCAGTAGCCAATGCGGCGTATACTCTTTATTATGTCTATATCGCCAACCGCTTCCTCTTTTTTAAATTCAAACTTTATTGCAATTTTCCAAAAACAATAACAGACTTATGCTTAAAACTTGCATATTCACAATTGAAGTATATATACAGTTGTGTACTTAATGTATATAGTTGTATAAATTCTTAAGTGTATTGACAATTGAAAAAAAAAAAACAGAACAAACAAGCAAACATTAAAACTAGGGTGAATGAGTGTCTATGTACAGATATCAAACGTATTACAAGCTGAACCAGTTTAAATTGTTGTTTGTTTTTCCAGAGTTTTTGATGGAATTCATATATTTTAAAAGTATTCATTTAAAAAGTATTTAAATGTGTTTTTTGCCTGAAAAATTACCTCTGTAATTATGGAAATTGGCCAATATAATAATAAGATTGATCAAGAATACACAGTTGTTTTCATTTGTGCTGTTTTCCATGAGTGCAAACGTCCACAGTAGTACAAAATGTTTGTCTATGGGCTTTGTCAGTCACATGACCGACACGCCGCCCTGCGCCATTTTTGTGGGTTAGTAGAGGTAAACGCAGAGGCAGTGAGTATAGTCATACGTTGTTAAACCACAAAACTGGAGAAACAAAAAAAACAACAAAAACGAGCGAAAACATTATAGAGATAAACTTAAAAAAGATACCAGGAAAGGTATTTTGCTAAATTGTCAACAATTAACAAAGTTGATCCATGTAGCAGCTAGCAGTTGGAGAGCCAACACTGCACTGCTACATGGTATGCTCATCTGTAGATATATATGTGTATATATATATATATATATATAGATATAGATATATAGATATATAAAATATACTTCTATACATATATATTCTACTATATATACTATTACATATTATAAACTACTATATATATATTTCTAAGATAAGATATATATATATATATATATATATATATATATATATATATATATATACACACCCACTACTATATATATAAATACTACTATATACTATACTAGTAACAATACTATTTACTAACTAGTCCTTTATTTGCTAACATCGACATTATTATGTATTGGTTTAATATACACTGCCTGGCAAAAAAAAAAAAGTCGCCACCTGGATTTAACTAAGCAAATAGGTACGAGCCTCCTATTGGATAATTACTGCATGGGCGATTATCTTTCAGCTGGCAACAAGTTATTTAACCCCAGCTGATGCAATGAGTAGCTTCTCATTTCTTTAACAACCATGTCGTAAGACACATCCTGTGGTCGTGGAAAAGATGTTAGTCTGTTTAAGAAGGGTCAAATCATTGGCATGCATTAAGCAGAGAAAACATCTAAGGAGAGTGCAGAAACTACTAAAATTGGGTTAAGAACTGTCCAATGCATTATTAAAATGTGGTCTTATGAGTCCAGATTTACCCTGTTCCAGAGTGATGGGCGCATCAGGGTAAGAAGAGAGGCAGGTGAAGTGATGCACCCATCATGGACAGTGCCATGATCTGGGGTTGCTGCAGTTGGTCAGGTCTAGGTTCAGCAACATTATGTGCCCAAAGAATGAGGTCAGCTGACTACCTGAATATACTGAATGGCCAGGTTATTCCATCAGTGGATTTTTTCTTCCCCAATGGCACAGGCATATTCCAAGATGATAATGCCAGGATTCATTGGGCTGAAATTGTGAAAGAGTGGTTCAGGGAGCATGAAACACCATTTTCACACATGGATTGGCCACCTCAGAGTCCAGACCTTAACCCCATTAAGAATCTTTGGGATGTGCTGGAGAAGGCTTTGCGCAGTGGTCAGACTCTCCCATCATCAATACAAGATCTTGGTGAAAAATTAATGCAACACTGGATGGAAATGAATCTTGTGACATTACAGAAGCTTATCGAAACAATGCCACAGCGAATGCGTGCTGTAATCAAAGTTAAAGGCGTCCAACAAAATATTAGAGTGTGTGACCTTTTTTTTTTTTGGTGGCGACTTTTTTGGCCAGGCAGTGTATATTGGTTTACATACTGTTTGTTCATTAAAAAAAAAAGGAAATGGTCAAGATCACAACCTTTTTGGAAAATGAAATTGTACATTGTTGTTAAAACAGTGTCAAATACAGTTTTGCACTAAAAATATATAAAACCTATGAGCACAGCATTAAATTGTACCTTACAATGTAACAATTTATTTAACCATTAACCATTCAAACTACTGTACTGAACATCACCTCTTTTTGTACTCTGCCTTAAAGGGTAACTAATCCCCAGAGTTTTGCCAGCAACTTTCCTCTGCAGACTCCTGTGTCCCCTCATCATCGCCTTGCTCACCAGCATCTCACCACACCACACCGCCTGTGGTGTGTTGAAGTTCCTCCACTGTTCCCAGTTAAACTCTTCTGGCAGAGCGTGCAGTGTTTGCGGGTCTGATGTCAGTGTGGATACAGGGATGGAGCACAGTCTGGGTCAGTCTCCATCATCTCATATGCAGGTCGACCTGCAATAACATTAGAATTTTTGCACATTTTAATGTTGCATTAGAAAGTACACAATTTCCCTTTGAAATATATCACAATTAATTCTAACCATTCAGCACAGAGGACAGCAGATGGTCAAAATACAGGTAAAGCTTCTAAAGCATGGGTCTCACACTCAGTTTAATCTCCCAACTGATTTAATCCCTCATTATTACAATCTGTGATGCCAAACTAATGTCAACTATTTTTATTTACATATGATTTAATTTTATGTCAGCAAGAAGTGAAATTGTGGTCTTGATCACTTAAGTTTAAATGGGACATTGTTTATAAATCCTGTGGCGTCTCATCAAATGGTAAAAATTCCTCTCAGAAATAAAACAGTACTTTATAATTGAACATTCAATCCTAATCTGGACACAGGCTGTCCTATGACATGAGAGGTCGGCATGTTTAGTCTTGGTGCCAGTGTTAATATTGTCGACTAAAACTATGACTAGAACTATTCTTCGACAGCCTAACTAAAACTAGACTAAAATGTAATGTAGCTTTTGTCGGACATTCAAAATCTGTGATATTTCTCCACTGTGGGTAAATCTGTAAAATACAATGCATCTATAGCTTTTCTGCCCCCAGGTTTCGCACAGTGCATAAAACACTCTGCCATGATTTGGTACCAGATTTAGGCAAGAAAATAAATGTTTGGGTAGAAATGACTAAAATGGGACTACATTTAAGATGCATTTCATCTATAGACTAAAACTAAAATTGAAAATAGCTGTCGGTGAGGATTTGAAGCTCTATAAACAGTAATAGCACAGCAGTGGGATGAATCTCTGCAGGATCCTGTCTCTCTCTCTCTCTCCCCCTCCCTCCCTCTCTCCCTTCCTCTCCCCTTTCTCTCTCTCATTCTCCTCTCTGGACTGATCCCAGGTCAGGTGAAATAGAGCTCAGATCAGGTTTTGTGAACAGGTTGCTGTTTTAAAGCCTTAAGCAGTCATGCTAAATGTATATTTAATGAATATTCCAGTCTTGTAAATTCATCATCAGTGGGTCCTAAAAACATTAAAATCTGTAAATGTAATTTGTCATATGTTACAAGGGCAGCATATTTTTGCTTGACCTGTTTAGATTACCTGCAGGTAAATTCTCTTTCTAAAGTAGCTAATTAGCCCTTTTGTGTGCAAACATGCAGCACTCATTAAATGGTACCTGCATCTTATATTGGATCATTTCTCTTTATGAACATTACAGCAGCCTTTAAATCAGTCATTGGTCATATAGATATTGCTAAAAAAATGTCTGGCCCACAGGAAGTCTCGTTGGAGCAAATCTGGCCCCCAACTCAAAATGAGTTTGAGACCCCTGTTCTAAAGTATGATTTAGCAGACAGCCAACATACAGCAGGTTAATTCAGCCTGAGCTCACAGCTCGTTCACGTCGTGTGTCTGCGCCATTTCAGTCAGACTCACCACTCTGATTAAAGCTAAAACACACAGACACATCCCTCACATGAACCAGTTAGATTATGGAGCTATAACTGAGAAAATAAATCTGCATCCTCCACGTTTCAGACAACACTCCTTTCTTAAAGTTTTCCTCTGAGTTCTGAACATGTTTGATAAACAGTGATCTGATCCTAAAAGCTGTTAAATAGCTGACCCCTGGGTTAGTCTGTCACACACACACTGAGCACAGCAGAGATGTATATATATATATGTGTGTGTGTGTGTATGTGGGGGTGTGTTTGTGTGTGTATATACAGTGCTTAATAAATTTATTAGACCACCCTAACCCTAACCAAAGTAAGGTTTATGCCACAGCTGTCCTAAACTAACAGCATTGGTAATTACCAAAATCATTTTTTATGTTTCTGCAATGGTTAATACACCAATATGAAGAAGCTCTTTAACCCAAATGATATTTTTAATGCTAAAATATAATTATTATTGTTATTCATGAATTTTCAAATTAACTGATTTTCAAAAAACTGAAAAAAATAGTAAAGCACATTAATATTTCTTGATTAATATGTCAAATTACAGTTATTTACTTGCATTCCTGAACAGAACAATGAGTTCTAGTGGTTGAATGTTACGCTTGATTAATTTCTGACTTCTCAGAGAAGCCCAGTGAGCCAGCTCAAATTTGGGTGAATTCAGTTTAAAATCCCTCATTCCTGTTCAAAATGGTAAAATGTGGAGAGCTCACTGAAAATGAAAGAGTCTGCATTAAAGCACTTCATGATGCTGGATGGTTTCTGAGACAAATATGACAGGTGGTCTAATAAATTTAGATCTTGAAGCTAATCCGCAGCGGCTTCAATATTGAAATCGTGGTCTCAGCCGACAGTGAGTGGGGAAATTACTGTTTGCAAAGCAAAGGAGTTGTGAAAATCTGGGAAGAAAGCCGCACGACACAAGTGGTAATCAAAATATTTTGCCAAGGTTGGCAGGTCTGCTGATCTATTTGAAAAGATTGTAATGGGTTGATGCTGGATTTCTTCGTCCAGTCTTTCAGTTTTCACATAACACCAGTCTGGTGGCATTTGTGCATTTATTTTCTTAAGAGGCTTTTTCAGACTCCCCAAGAATTTTAGCTTATCATCTGCTAGGCAGTTGTGGTTTAGTTCCTCATTTTTACTCAGTGTTATTCATAGTGAGGGCTTTAGGTTTGGGATTTCCCCAATTTTGTTTTAATTTGTTCTCCTCTTCCAGTTATCGTTTGTGGTTCTAGTGGTTATCCCTTTGGGGGTAACTATAAGAAACCTTGGTCTGCGATTGCCTCCCACCTTACCCCTTCCTGACAATTTTCAGCTATTTTTAGGCTACTTTCAGCTATTCTTATGTGATTTTCATCCATTTTTAGGCTACTATCAGCTATTTTTCAGATATTTCCAGCTATTTTTAGGCTACTTTCAGCTATTCTTATTTGATTTTCATCCATTTTTTTGGCGACGTTCAGCTATTTTTTGGATATTTTCTGCTATTTTTAGGCTACTTTTAGCTATTCTTATTTGATTTGCATCCATTTTTTTGGCAACTTTCAGCTATTTTTCAGATATTTTCTGCTATTTTTAGGCTACTTTCAGCTATTCTTATGTGATTTTCATCCATTTTAGGCTACTTTCAGCTATTTTTTGGACATTTTCAGGTATTTTTAGGCTACTTTCAGCTATTTCTTATCCTTTTTTTAAGCAAGTGATTGACATTTTCAGCTACTTTTATGCCATTTCAGCTACTGTTATGCTATTTTATGCTATATTCAGCTATGTTTGTGCTTTTTTTAGCTATTTTCAGCAGTTCTTCTACAATTCAGCTCTCAGCATTCCCTCGCAATTTCAGCTGAAATTACAATTTTGATCTAGTTATACCTAACGTGGTTATAATGTGGGGCTAGTGGGCCAAAGTTGTCTTTGGTTTTATAAGTTTGCCTAATTTGTTGAGTAATATTCAGGATAAAAATTCATAAATTGGAGCTAAACAGTAAAAATTTAATTTTAAAAAGGACAAAAAGTCAGAAATTAGGTCAGTTCGTAAGATTAATTTCATGAATATGAGCCAAAAATTTATTAACACATGATAGAATAAATATAATGTGATTAAAAAATAAGAACTGCAAGGTAAAAATTCATGTATGTGAGATTAAAATCATCATATAGAAATAAGATAACTATTATGAGAGTTTGTTTTCTCATTATATTGAATTTTTCATCCCATAACTGTGATTAACACACATAACTTGACTGCTGCTTTGTGTATTAAGTTACATTTTATTTCTTTTACTTTTGGCAAGTTATGCTACTTTATTTATGACAATGTGCAGTTTACATTACTGCCCCTGAATAATATGTCATAATGCAATACGTTTTAATAAACTGCACAAAATAAAGTTACTCGTGAAGTCACTCACTACTTGAGTAGTCTTTCAATAAGGTACTTATTTACTCTTACTCAAGTACTTATTTTTTTGAGTACTTTTACTTCTACTTAAGTAATTATTATTTTTAAGTAACAGTACTTTTACTTGAGTACTGTAACTGGGTCCTCTACCCACCACTGGGAATAAGAAAGACATAAAAGGGGATTATATTTAGGGGGGAATAAAATGAGAAGAAAGGGTGGGAAAAATAAGATAAGAATAAAGGTTGGAATGGGGAAAATAAGATAAGGAATAAGATATGGGAATGAGAGGTGAATAACAGGTGGAAATATAGAGGAAAGTGCCTGGAATAAGGGGGAGGGGGTAGGAGGGAAATAAGAGGGAATTAAAGGTTAATAGTGGACATCTTAAAAGAAAACCCTTCTAGATTGAACTGTATTTTCAAATAAAAGAGAGGATGGACCACAAGACTCTGTCATATAAATGTTCCCAGATTTTCCCACTTTCTGCATTCATTGTTTTAATAAGAGTGTAGAATCAGGTTATTCTGTACATAAACTCAAACATCTTCCATAAATACCTTCACAGAAATAAAAATACATGTATTTATCAGTAACTTTCCAGGAGTGGCCCACAGACGGTTTCTAGACAGCAGTGTTTGTTCCTCTCTGCCAGTTGCTAGGCTGTGAGACTGTAATGTTTTTGTGGGACAGGAAAAACTAACTCTACTGACAATCTCAGCCTCATTTGTCAGCCCACAGTGAAAATGATGAAGAAACATTGTTTAAGACTGAAACAAGGCTGGGATACGCTTTAGGATCACTGTCAACACATGTGGCAGAGAAATGCTGTTCTCAGATCCTATTTTACAAAATTGTTTCCACAAGTTGATCGTCCAGAGACACGAGGAGAGGGTCATATTCCAGCGAAACTGACAAGTTTTTCTGCTGTAACAGGGCCGTACCTCCCTCTGATTACATCAGAAAAGTATTTACTGTAATTACAGATACGGGGCAGTGCTGAGGGACCAGGACCAAAATTTGATACTGAAACTTCATCAGTTAAAAAACTGTGCAGAATACACAATGTCTAAGAATTCATAAATAAAAGTGTGGTCCTTTGGAAGTTTTCTGTATCATTTTATGAGTATTTCTTAAGTTCTGTTCTTATGAAATCAGTATTAGGGACCTAGTAATTTGTAATAATCAGGCCTACATCTGTATTTTTAATCCAGTGCATTCCAGTAATTTGCAGGAAAAATTCCAGCACATACTCCAGCACACAGAGGTCCCCTTAATCCCATGTGAATAGTGTTTTAGTGGCTCTTTAAAAGTGGTACTGGTGTTGGTTGAGACCAAATTAGAGCAACAAGGGGAAAGAACATTCAATCTTGTGATCTAAAACTTATCACCAGCATTAAGGCTAATTTTTAACCATCTCTGCTGAATGTTTGAATCAATCCTGACCACCAGACAGGGGTGGTCAGGGTGGATTATACAGCCCTGATCGCTGTTAGCGTGACTTGTGTCTAGTCTACACTGAATTTTTATGCACCATATGGAAAAAAGTGTCAAACTCAAGGCCTGGGGGCCAAATTCGGCCCGTGGAACGATTATATCCGGCCCACAAGATCATATCATATTTGTATTATAAGTGGCCAACCTGTATGAGGTCTGCAGATTTACTCCCGTATAATAATGTAATCTTTAACTTTAGTATTTTAAATATCCTTGTTAAGCCATAAAAATCAGAAAAAATAAAGAGTAAGAAAGATTTCATAAAAGTCAAGAATGTGGGAGAAAAAATTAATTTGTGTTTTATTTCATATTTTCAATTTTGCATCTCAAGATCACGACTCACACTTATGATTTTGACTTTACATTTCATACTCTGACTTTTTCAACTCATTATTTGGACTTTATATATCACATTTTTAACCTTTATCCTCAATTTTAAATTTTAAGTAATATTTTGACTTTTCAACTCATGATTTCATTTTTTTCTCATATTTTAACATTTTAAATTCATAATTTTTACTTTTTCTATCATATTTTGACCTTTTACACTCCAAATTTTGAGTTTAAATAATATTTGTAACTTTTTAAGCCATCATTTTGAATTCTAGCTCATATTTTGACATTTTCAACTCCTAATTTTGGCTTTTTAATCCCACATTTTGAACTATCAGACTCACAATTTAAAATAGTAAGTCATATTTTGACTTTTAAACTCATGATTTCAAATTTGATCTCATATTTTGACCTTTCAAACTTGTTCGTTCGACTTTCTCCTCATATATTTGCTCTTTAAAAACATTTTTTTTCTATTTTTGGTATCGTGTTCTGTTTTTTTGAACTAATAAATTGGAATTTTTATGTCAGATTTGAGCCTTTAAACGTATCATTTTAACTCTTTTGAATTTCCAAATGATTTATTGTCAGTGCAGTTTTTTCTGTATTTTATCACTGTTGAAAATGAGGTTGACAGTTATGGTTAAATGTTGACCCTGTTAGGACCTCAGGTTAGACCTAACTCCAGAACCCGGCCCCTGCTGTGATTGAGTTTGACACCCCTGCTGTAGGGATTTGTTCCCATTGAGTCTGTAGAGCATTAATGAGGTCAGGCATTTAAGACCCTGTAAAGTTAAATTTAAAATTTGTGTCTTAACACACTAGATATGCTGGAATATGGTTGCTGTAAACATGTGAAAACACTGAGATCTTTATGTGGCTGAATTTTGAATTTAGACTGTTAGAAAGTTTTTCACCTCTTTCCTAGCTTGGTTTAATTTGGGCGGGGCAAATATGTGGGCCGGTGATTTGGGCTGGGTTGCTGTTGTTCCTAAATGCTTCCACTTTAGAGTCGACTGGAATATCCAGCAGGGATGAAATTTCACCTACCGTCTTATTGCAAAGGTGGCATCCATCACAGTACAACAACTGAAGTCACCGACCTCCTCAAAACGACCCGTTTTATCACAAATGTTGAGACTGCATGGCTAGGTGCTTGGTTTTTTAAACCTGTGGCAGCGGGTCTAATTGAAACACCTGAATTCAACAATTAAGAGGTGTGGCCTAATACTTCTGTCCATGTAGTGTATCTGCATGTTGACAGTCTTTGGATCAAACAGACAGAAGTAGAAGCCCAGTCTTTTAGAAATATATTCTCAGTTTTGAACTTTAGGTGGAGTACTACTTTAAATTTTTCTTTCAACATTTGTTACCTATTTGTGGTTTCTATAATTGTCAACAGTTTACATGACTATCCTGAAAGTCTCAGGATACATCACGAACTCACACAGCAACACAAAGAGAACAAATGAAAAGCTACACCACCGGTATGTGTCTTAGACCAAAGTAATTTAAACATCCCATTGTAAGTTATGACAACATCCCTCTCGTGATGGCCTAATGATAAAATAAATGATCTCATCCTGCAGGAAGGCCTGACAGAGGAGCGTAGCCCTGCTGGGGTTTAAAACAGCTGCTTTAACTCAAAGCAAAGAAAAGAAAGTGTACTGAAAACAGTCTGTGCCTGTGTAAAAATAAGCCACAGCTCTGCTTGTTTCTTCAAGTTCTACAATGATTGAGAAAATAATCTACCGTCTGATATATTTCGTCGTATTAGTTTAACTGGTGCTGTGAAAAGTATGCCCCCTTCCTTTTTTTAAATTTTTTTTTTTATTTTTACATATTTGTCACACTTAAATGTTTGAGACCATCAAAGTAGTTTTAATAGATGCCAAAGATAACCTGAGTAAATACAAAATGTAGTTTTTAAATGATTATTTTATTTATAAATGGAAAAAAGTCATCCAAACCTACCTGGATCTGTGTGAAAGAGTAATTGCTCCCCCTTTTTAAATAGTGAATTACCTGTCATTACCACATTTTTAGAGAGCTGAGTTCAATTTCACCACCCACACCCAGGCCTGATTACTGCCAGACCTGTTGCATCCATAAACTCCTTAAATAGAATCTGTCTGACCAAGTGAAGCAGGCTACAAGATCTCAAAAAGCAACACATCTTGGCGCCATCTAAAAAAATTCTAGAAAACCATTCTAAGACTTTGGGACCCCAGAGAAACATGGTGAGAGTCATTATCCACAAAGGGAGAAAACTTGGAACAGCACTGAACTTTCTCAGGAGTGGCTGGCCTACCTAAATGACGACCTAAATCCACGACTCATCCAGGAAGTCACAAAAGATCCCAGAACATCTAAAGACCTGAAGGCCTCACTGGAACACAGTTAAGGTCAGAGTTCATGATTCAACAATAAGAAAGAGACTGAGCAAATATGGCATCTATGGGAGAGTTCCAGGGCCTAAACCACTGCTGACCAAAAGGAACACAAAGGCTCATCTCACATCTGCCAAAAACATTTTAATGATAACAAAGACTTTAGGGAAAATATTCCTTGGACTGACGAGACAAAACTTAAACTTTCTGAAGTGTGTGCATCCAGTTAAATCTGGAGTAAAACTAACAGAAACATCACACAAACAGTCAAACATAGTGGTGGTTGCAGTGTGATGGTCTGGGGCTGCATTGCTGCTTTAGGACCTGGACCGCTTGCCGACATTGATGGAACCATGATTTTAGCTCCCTACCAGGAAATCCTGAAGGAGAATGCCTGACAATCAGCTTGTGCCCCCAAGCATACTTGGGTTATGCTGATCTGAAACACATTCAAATCCACCTTTGAATGGATTAAAGAAAACAAAATGATGATTTTGGAGTGGCCTAGGTAGCACCCAGTCTTAAATCTGATGAACAGACCATCCAACTGGGAGCTGCACTAATGACCTAAGATAATGTTAACATGTGCCATAAAGAGGTTAAAGCAGAGATTATTATTTCACAAAGGCTTGTCGAAATTTTGTGTCAATGAGGCGCTTCAAACTCACAAAATGAGGTGTATCACTAGCAGCTAATGTCAGAGCTAGAGGGTGGTTCAGTGAGAAAGCTATTCAACAGTAGCCAAGTAGAAAACTGGAGATTAGAAAGAGCGAGCCATGAGAAATTCAATGAACAAACAGTGACCACAGCTATGAAGAAACCAAAGCCAGCAGGCCTCCGGTGCTGTTTTCCAGGGTCGTGACATGGAGACGGTCTAATAAGTGAAAACAGATGAGAGACAAAAACAGCGTCTTCCCAACAGCTCTTCATGCTGTTTTTACATCTGCAGCTTTGATAGTGTTTGACACTTTGGTATGTTTAATATGTGACTGTGCAGTAATGTGTGTGTGCGTGTGCTTTATGTGTATTAGTGGATGGGCGTTATTGTGTAAGGGTGTGTGCATGGGGATCAGCTTTAATATAGATCCTTGTTCTTATCAGACAGACTCATTAATTGTCTCTCTGAATTCCCCTTCAGTCCAATAATCTTTTACACACTTTCAGGACAAAATGGCTTTTTGTATTTTGTTGAAAATAACCCAAAGACCTCACACATCATGCTCCAGAGATCCCTTTGATAGTTTTCTGGCTGATTGTGAAACCAAACAACAGTAGATTTGGGGCCATCTGTTTCAAAACAACTTGATTTAAATTACTTCTAAAAATCGAATCAAACTTGATTTTTTTAACCACCATTTAGTTTTCCTTGACAATGATTGTTTTATAGATTAGGAAATACCTGTTTTTGGCTGTATTATTTTAGAAAAAAACCTAGTCTCCACTTTCAACATGTTTATCAAAGGTTAATTTGATTTTAAGTAGATGAATATGGAGACAAAGCCATATTGTTGCCTTGCACATCCTGCAGTTGCACCATTATTATTTGGAAAAGAAAAAACAAAAATTACATGCCACGCCCCTTTAGTTCTGCAATAGTTCTTGTACTTGAATTGATACAAAAGAATTAATTTGTCTTGTTTGTTTTTTCTGTTAATACTCTAATGAAGCTCAGCTCAAGTTCAAGCCAGAGGCCTGCTTCATACTCTGACTCGCTTTCACATTAAACATGATTGTTTCATAGCGTTCCCGAGCATAATTGCTCCCCTTACACTCTCCTTCACACCGCTTTCACATTAGGAACCAGGGGTGAAAGGTCGTTTTTTTGACTACTTGTACTTTTTGAGTAAATTTTGACATCATTACTTTTACTTCCATGAGTACGAGTACAATTCTCTTGTACTTTTCCAGTTCTGTTGACTTCACAATAATGAGAGAAATGTTTCAGCAAAAAGGTTGACAATGTTGATATCTCAGCGAGACTCCGCTGCATGGAAGCTGGACTTTTAAAACCTGCTGCGTGTTGGTACAGTTATGATAACATCTACAGCAGTTGCCTTGATATTTTTGAACAAAAGACGAAGGCAATGGATGATAATTCAGAGCCAAAGTCCGTATGTATGGCAAATTGCACATATAAGGGTAAAAGTATGATGTTAAGAAAAGTCTCGTCTACTCTAAGGGTAATGGAAAGCAGCTAGTGTGGATTCACCAGTTTTTGTTCAGCTCTGTAAAGAGTCAATTGATCTAAGCTCTGCCCACTGCCATTTCAAGTCTGGGGGATATTTGGGCGAGGTTTACCCATCATGCCCTTGGACAAAGTGTTTAGATGTGCTTTATTTGTGTTTAGTTGTGTTTGGGTGTTGTACAGAGGTCTTTTGCTCATGTCTCTGGTCAACTGTTGTTTTGATGTGAGACACATTTGCACGATGAGTGAAGTTATCCACTGAGTTAGAGTTCCTGTCTGTGACTTAGATGCTCCTAAAGGATGTGAAGGGCATCAGTATGAGTTGCTTTGCGGTGAGGTTGACTCTCTGCTTTGCTCTTACTAGAGGAGACCCAGCTTACCACATATTTTCAAAGGTAACTACAGCTCTGTCATATGTTAAAATCTCTATCACTTACAAAAGTTTACCTATAAGAGGTGTGGCAATAAGGAAATGAGACTGTGGCAGCCGCATCCATGACTCTAAGCCAATTTGCTCACAGCTTATGTCACAGTGTTGCGCAACATCTCCACACCATTCTGCTATAATATTATTCATTTCTCCCTCTCTGGGCTTCTTTTTCAGGCTTTGGTGTAGCACACTGCTGTCAGGCTTTGTCATGCAACTGAGGTGGCACCAACATGAAGCAAAGAATCAATTTGAAATCCCTGGTTAAGTTGAGGAAGGACCCAAACTTCTGTGATGACCCGCCTTGACTTGCTGGAGAAGCTCTTCCTTGAGCTTCTCAACAAACATTGGCCCAGTGCTCCTTCTGGTCTTCCAACAAAAAATCCTGGGCACCATCTTGGTGTACACCTTCCGCATCCCCATCTCCTGCACCAAGATGATCCACACAGATGAGCCCCTCTGCTATCATCGGCACCATTAATCTGCATTCACTCCACATCAGCTGTCTCACTCTGTCAATGATCCAAGCCATCTTCGTCATGGCAGGCCGTCCTGACTAGGGGGTCATCGTCCACCTCCTAGTGGCCACTCTTAAAGAATTTGTGCCACTCCAAGACTTACAGCCGCGACATCGCATCTTTACCATAAGCCTCTTGGAGAAGTCTGACAGTTGGTTGGGACTGTCTTAATCAGGAATTTCAAGAAGAGGAAAGAAGAGAAATCCATAGCAACAACACAGGTCAGTGTTTTTTTTAATACTCTTTGCAGAAATGAGATCCATCCTGAAGGCTTATATAGATGTTTTGTCTTTTGTTACCCTCTTCCTACTTCCATATCTATCCTCAGTAAGAAATGGTTCTATGCTTGACAGATATGGCAATACTCAAAGAGCCAGGAGATGTTAAGAATTGCCTTTAAAACTCTATTCACAGTCATCAGGCATGGTTTAGTTCACATCTTCCATTCACTGAGCCTGAGTACAAGCGAATCATGCCTGAAACCACCTCTTTGAGCGGTTTTTGGCACGATGCCTGGGTATGGTACACTTGAATTCACACTGATTAAATGATCCAGACTTTGGGGTAAAGTTTACTTGGGTCTGGGCCAAGATCCCTGATGTGAAACCACCTCTAGTCGACATTCATTCACATCACTCCTTCTTTTCTCTCTCTAGCTCTCTCTCTTTTTCCTCCTGCTTTGTTATAGTTGTTTAAGTCTTTTTAAGCACTCAACCAACCAGATTTGGCCACAACTTCCACTGAACAATCCTCTCTTTTAGCGTCATGTTTTCAATTTCACTTCAATCAATAGCTACAGACTCATCAGAACAAAAAGCATCACGTAAACACCCTGATTATAATACTCTGATCTGATACAGCCCATTCTGAAATTTAATTCCAAAGGAGAGTGGTGCTTTATGTTGATTGTTATTCTGATCAGTGCTCATGTACCTACTTGTTACTCTGCTGTTACCCAGCATGCCTTCCTCTCTCTTTTTCTACCACTTTTTAAAGTCGCACACTGGAAGCTTGCCTGTATGCAGCACAACCTTGATCAGCTTCAGAGAGGAGGGCTGAGATCGCAGGCAAATTGTGAGATTATGCAGGAACAGTATGCCTTTTTGGGGATGATTTCAACATGATTCCATGATTTTATGCTTCCATCATGGATAAGGTTATGTTTGCTGCAATGGATGTATGGTTTAATGTAAAAGTCTGTAGTTTTTCACATCAGTAATTTTCTTGTCCTTGTCAATGGAACCATAGCTCTGTGGGCCACTGACCTACCAATGACCTTTTGCTTATGCTGTAGGATGAGATATGACATTGCTGTATTGATGAGTTACTATCAGGAATCTCTGGATTGTTCTGCTTTACGTGGATTGACACTGTTTGCCAGCGGTCAGCACTGAAAATAAACCTGCATATCTCTGATGAAGGGGTGTGGAGTGGCACTTCTGGGACACACTAGAGCTGGTGTCTTGGGGATGTGGATGTTGTCAAGTACCTTAAGATGCCTTTTTTAAGTCAGTGTTCAGAAATGTCATTGCCTCACCTGGCATGGGGAAAATCTTAAACTGGCCGTTGTGCTTAATTGGAAGCCTTGCTGGGAAAAGAAGGTCATGATCAACGTTGAGCTCCCATAGTCTGGCCAGAACCTCATTAAACTCTCGCCGTTGCCGCATCACTTCAGGCGTGTAGTTGGGGAAAATAAGCACCATGCTGCCCTAATACTGCAGCTCCCCTGTCCTCTGGAGGTGCATTATAAGCTCCTTGTTATGGTAGAAATGGACCTAGTGATGATGGCGCAGGGCTTGGAACCCTCCTGAGGTCGTGGTCACAGGGTTCGGTGTGCCCGGTCAGTCACCACTAGGAACTGGAAACTGTCTGTGCTGAAAAGTTTTAGGATCAGTGCCTGGACAAATTCTGCTGGTTTTCCCCCTTCTTTTTTGGGTATGCCAATTATCTTGATAATATTCTAGCGTGATCAGCCCTCAAGGTTGTCCATCTTGAGCTTCAGTGCATTGTTCTCTTCCTGAAGACTAGAAAACGCCTTTTCCAAGCTGCTGATACGGTCGTCTTGCTCCGACACCTGCTCCTCAATAGCTTCCACCTTTTCCAGCATTTCAGACGGAGAGCTCTGCACTGCATGAACAGTTTGTTCCACCCTGTCACATCTTTCGTTAATGTGTTTCAATATTTGATCAGAGACCCTCTCCCATATTAGAGGCAAATTGTCTGTGTTTTTGCTAGAGTCACTGCTAGCATTAGCATTAGCTGTGTGTTGACATTTTCAGGCTTCCAGGGCATGGTGATTCAAGAATCACGCTCAGCTTAAGTCCACAGGTATCAATAAACTCTTGTGGCTTATGAAGGTTTAACAAAGACTGTCGGAATATTGATTTAAATGTTTGGCTCAGGGGAACATCTGAAATTGCAGCTACTCCATGTGCTGCTCGCTAGTGCCCCCTCGTGTCTCGGAGATTTGGGATGCTTATAGCACACACAGCTTCAACCCAACATTAGCCATGCTAATTCTTGCAGCTCTTGCTTTTCTAATCTCAAAATGAGAAAAATGTATCAAATCTTGCAACAATATGAGTTTCACACATGAAGTAGCTGAAATTTATTGTCAGTCATTATCTAATAACTAGGTTTTAATTTCCCATAATTCCCACCACTAATTGTCGCTTAGATATATTTTTCAGATTGCAGGGAATTAAGTGTTGGGTGCTCAAAAATTCCTGGGGGAGGATACGCTGACGCCCTCTAATTACTTGGGCCTCACTGTGTTCAATGAAGTGGGGGGAGTTGGGCAAGCTTTCAGAGCCCTTAGCTGGCTACTTCTAGTACTCTGTGAGTCTGTGTAACACCCTGACACATGACCCTGACATTTCTGCAAGATTTTTTTATTTAAAATGAACAGAAATCGACTGTTTTTATGCTTGTTTCTTACAGAGTCCATGCCTCAAAGTTTTGGTGGAAAATATTTGTGTGGTTTACCTCTTTTAACACCACTCACTGATTCCTGCCAGTGATTCAAACTTTGGTGCAACAAGCCTAGAACTTGTTGTTACAGCCAACAACTATTAATAATTAAGAGACAGGGCACTCTGCAACAGAAGCTCCACAGCTGGATTCAGGCCATCAGCTCAGTGTGGGAGATGAGTTCAGGGACAAGAGGGTTCCTGTATGTTAAATCTTAAAGTGAAGGGCAGACAGCTGTGAGCCAAAGAGGAATTATAACTCAGCTCAGCGAGTCACAGAAAGAAGTTTGAATTAAAGCAAGATTGATGCTATAGGAGGTGTTTGGAAATGCTGACGATGGGCAGGGCGAGTTTTTGGACAATCAACACCAACACCTCAAAAATAAGTCACAGAAAACAGTGTTTGTTTGTAGTCAGTTACCATAGTTTTTGATGATGTAAGTCTTTCCAAGGGACTGGATTTTAGATGGTAACTCCATAAATGATTGTTTTTTCTCTTAAATAAGTTTTGTTGGGTTTCTTATTCATTGTAGTGTCATGTAGCAAAACAGCTGTTTGCCAGCTGTTGCAGGAACAGGACTGTGAAAGTGAAATGTATGTTTTCAGTTTCATGCTAGCATGTCAAGTATTAAGCACTCAGTGTCCTTCATTAAAGTCTGTTATGATTCCTGTGTGTTTTGTTGATTTTCTGTTATTTTTATAACTGTGAGTTGTTTCAAGTACAAGTTATAAAAGACAGAAATGGCTAAAAACCCTTGAAACCCAACAGGAAAGACATGCAAGGAACTGAAAAGGAAAGGGCAGAGAAACAGTCACTGACTCCACAGGACAATCAAGCTTAAGTGAGACTAACAAGACACTGTTGAGACTAACGAGACACTGTTGAGACTAACGAGACACTGTTGAGACTAAAGAGACACTGTTGAGACTAACGAGACACAGGTGAGAGTAACGAGACACTGTTGAGACTAACGAGACACTTGTGAGACTAACAAGACACTTGTGAGACTAATGAGACACTGGTGAGACTAATGAGACACTGGTGAGACTAACGAGACACTGGTGAGACTAACGAGACACTGTTGGGACTAACAAGACACTGTTGACTAACGAGACACAGGTGAGACTAACGAGACACTGTTGGGACTAACAAGACACTGTTGACTAACGAGACACAGGTGAGACTAACGAGACACTGTTGAGACTAACAAGACACTGATGAGACTAACAAGACACTTGTGAGACTAACGAGACACTGGTGAGACTAATGAGACCCAGGTGAGACTAATGAGACACTGGTGAGACTAATGAGACCCAGGTGAGACTAACGAGACCCTGGTGAGACTAACAAGACCCTGGGGAGACTAACGAGACACTGGTGAGACTAACGAGACACTGTTGAGACTAAAGAGACACTGTTGAGACTAACGAGACACAGGTGAGAGTAACGAGACACTGTTGAGACTAACGAGACACTTGTGAGACTAACAAGACACTTGTGAGACTAATGAGACACTGGTGAGACTAATGAGACACTGGTGAGACTAATTAGACACTGGTGAGACTAACGAGACACTGGTGAGACTAACGAGACACTGTTGGGACTAACAAGACACTGTTGACTAACGAGACACAGGTGAGACTAACGAGACACTGTTGAGACTAACAAGACACTGATGAGACTAACAAGACACTGATGAGACTAACAAGACACTTGTGAGACTAACGAGACACTGGTGAGACTAATGAGACCCAGGTGAGACTAATGAGACACTGGTGAGACTAATGAGACCCAGGTGAGACTAACGAGACCCTGGTGAGACTAACAAGACCCTGGGGAGACTAACGAGACACTGGTGAGACTAACGAGACACTGTTGAGACTAATGAGAAACTGTTGGGACTAACAAGACACTGGTGACTAACGAGACACTGTTGAGACTAATGAGAAACTTTCGGGACTAACAAGACATTGGTGACTAACGAGACCCTGGTGAGACTAACGAGACACAGGTGAGAGCAATGAGGATAAATAAAACTAGAGGGAAAGAGTCTGTAGGTAGGTATTTCAGAAAACAGAGATTTTCCACAAGTGTATTCAGTAATGATCCTATCCACACACATTACGTACTCAAAAACATTCACCGTTTCTGTGCCAAAATTTCTTACCATTCCTCAATAATTACTTTTTTAATTCTTAAAGTTGTCCCACAAACCTAAACCGAGTCTAGTCCAAAACCATCAACATTCACAGTGAGGTTAGCTGGACATATAGTTGAAAATCAAATTAACCAGCACAAGACTTACTTGTCTGATAAACTAATAATCTATCTTTTTTTTTATCACAAGAAGTCTGAGATATCAGTCAAATGCTCTTCTAAAACTGTGATAAAGCCTCCCACCACTAGTGGCCACTGTAGCTAAAATTAATGGCTGCTGCCTTCCTGCCATAGTGTCCCACCGGCTCTCGTAAACATTAGAAGTTTAGTGTTTAGCGTCTCATAGCAATTGCATGGTATGGCAGGATTTTGAACTAGAAAACTACAATAAAGTTACATGTAGGCTGTTGTGGGTTTCACTCGCATATGGCCATTTAACCGAAGTAATAAGCAACAACATTAAGCTCAATACTATTCTACAAAGAGGAACAAAGGCTGGATTAGCTAGCTGCTCACTTTAGCCACACTCTACTCAGTGTACTTCCTTCATATCATATAACCATTTAAAAGTCACATCAGTGTTATTTTTCTCAACCAAAACTATGATGTAAAATATTCATTGTGATTAGTGACCACATTAAGCATGGTGTTATTTTGCAAAAAACTTTAACTTTAGCCTCACTCTACTTAGCATTACAGCTTCACATTATATACCCACTGTCACATCGTTATTAATTTTGTCAACTAAAACTATGACTAAAAATGTTTGTCGAAACCTTTTTCCATGAGGAAGATGAAACTGAGACATGCTTCAGTAGTCCTGTTGGGTAGAGTGTTTAGCTCTTGTGCTTTTCAACTGTTGAAACTAGGGATACCTGATTTTGCAAGGTGAATAGAAAACAAGGTATGATTAGAACCAGATTCAAGGAGGGACTAAACATTTTTGACAAAATGGTAGTCACATTTTGACTAAAACTGGACTAAAATGTTTAGTTTTTATCATCTAAAACTAGACTATAACTATACAGGGTGTAAAGGGCATAACAATCTAAATTCTAAAACTGAGTCCAAATTTTAGAAAGTTGCCAAAATGAACACTGCATCACACTGGAGTGACATCAAACAATTAATCAGAACAGTGTGGCATTACAAGCCAAAAACTGTTGCTGTTTCACCTTGTGATCATGTGTGGTCAGGCTGCGCCATAAGCATTCCTTATAATGAACATGTTATTGTAGGATAACTCTAGAGAGTACACCAGCGAGCTTAGGATGTATGCAACTACCTGATGTGCAGGATGTAACTGAGGAACATGGAGACACTGGAGGACGTTACTTCTCCAGTGGCGACTTCAGTTTAGAGCAGATGGTGGTCACATGCTCTCTGTTTCTTTAACATTTTCCTCTGTGCAGGGGTCCCAGGGTTGTGGTTTTATTAACGACCGTTACCAGCCGGCTCTAAGTTGATTCAATAACTCATCATTTAGATGGCCTTGTTTTAGCACTTTGTCTTGGCTCTTGTGACCATCAAACCTCTTCGCATCTTGTATCTTTATCATGCCAAGTTTTGAGGACATGCAGA
Organism: Cheilinus undulatus; assembly: GCF_018320785.1. NCBI lineage: Eukaryota > Metazoa > Chordata > Actinopteri > Labriformes > Labridae > Cheilinus > Cheilinus undulatus. Next base: position 10,063,349 of record NC_054878.1, read on the forward strand.
GCTGGTGCAGGGTACAAATGGCCGCCATGATGTTTATGCAGACGTGTAGTTAACCGTGCGCTTATCTCTCTGGCCAAAGTTGAAGACTTTCTGGTTAGGGAGGAAACCAGCTATCAGCAGGGTTATAACTCTCTGTGGGCTGGACTTGTTCAAGAAAAGCATTCCTGTCAGAGGAGGCCAAACCAAATGAAGGAATGTCCATTTTAGTCATGGGCTTTAAATGATTAATTAGCTTTCCACAAATTATTCTGGTGAATGCACCGAGACAGCCAAACAAACTGGTGGTTTTGGAGATGACTTGTTTATAAGCCTCATAGTTTAAATGCAGATGCACATTTCAGTTTATTCGTTGAGTTTTCCTGTGATGTACGTTTCCCAACATTAAAATGCTGTGTATACATGACTAGGAAACATCTTCTACAGATTTCAGCCTCATCTTGAACCCTGTGTGGATCGCATGGTATGCATGCTCTCCCTCTGAATCATGAGAGCACAGTTCAAGCCAAGGTCCAGAAATGTAAACCATGTGGTGTTGATATTTTACAAGACTACATTTTATATGAGCTTTAAAATGTGCAAAGACAACTGGTAGCTGCAACTCTAAACTGCCTTGGATGGAGCTGTTCTTTTCCTGTGACATGACTACGGATTAAATCAAGTAAAAGCTTTAAATCAACAGTTACACACTGTTCCGCAGAAAATCCTCGTCTGGCTGTGCTCACTGGGCAAAGTCTAAACTACATACCTTAGAAAATGTAAGTAATCCATGAACATGAACACATGTTTTAGATTTGATAAGGTTTAACATCCAGAATAATGACATCTGTGACTTCAGTCTTCTTTAATTAGATCACTCTGACATTGGCGGTCAGTGGTCAGGTCATCCAGATAAACAGAGAATACGACACTCTGTACAACTTCATCCAAACCGCAAGACTGTTGCCAAGAGGGATTGGGGGGGTTGGGAGAACTTGCTTTGACCGCCAAAGGTCAAAAAGTTAATATATAAATGTGTCCCCTTTAAAATAACAACAGCCAACGATTCTAGAGTAACAGAAATAAATGACCCCCCGTGGCTACAAGACACATTCAAGCATGTTGTATTTGCAGCTGAAAACATAAACCGTAATGTACTCACACCCTCAGATCATGTTTTCATTTTCCATTAATTATGAATTTTGGGTTTTCAGATACAAAGTGACCACACTTTAGTATGTGCATCAATACTCTGCATTAATACATCGTCATTGACCAACTGATATCAGAACTAATTTGCCTGTCTCTTTATTTAGAAGCTAGTAATGACCACCTCTCTCAAGTGTTGTTCCAAACCACTGTTTGGTTGCTGTGTTCACATATGTCTAATAGGATAACCCCAACTTGTTTTGGAAAAACTTCCCTCAACAATCTATGTGTTAAAACACTTAAAGCCTTTATGAAATATGGCTGCCTCCTATCATTGCATGCAGCATCCACCGCACCATTACTGTCAAGTGTCATCACTGTGTCCATCACGTCAGTCTTCCATTTTATCCCCTATTGGTGGGGTGGAAACATGGTGAGGCAAAACACTGGCTTTGCTAAAGTTGGACTGTCATGGTGCCTGCCGGTGTCAACAGATGCACTGACAGTCTCACCCAGGGTCTCACCAAGTCATGGCAGAAGGTGAATATTTCTCTATTCCTCCCAGCATTGTAAGTATTCTCGCTACAATTCACTGTCTTTCTCTCTGTTGCGGTCCGACTCGTCTCCTCGACCGGGGGTGTGTCTTTCAAACTATAAACTCCAAAACTTTTTTGGGAGGTTTTTTTTTTAGTTTTGTTGCTAACAAACTAACTAACAGGAGGTAAGAAAACATTAAATGAATTATCTGAATTCAATTTTTAGCAACTGTTAAGATCAAGTTAATGTTTGATGGCAAAGATTTTACTCACTCTGTATGCCTGTGGTGTTTGTGTGTCATGTCAAACTCTAGCTAATCCAAATCTTACAAATGACCTCAAACTTACACTGTAAAATCCAATTAGTTAACCTTACTTAAAAAAATCATGCAAACCGATTTATGACCCTACACTGTAAACCTGGATTTTGTTTCTACTTCAACTTTTTAGCAATCATTTCTTATTCTTTTATATTTTGTCAAAAAATGTTGACATTACTAAATCCAATTAGTGGTTTGTACTATTCAGCTGAAAGATGCGATGACCATGTTAAGCTGAGATAACTATGTTTACTTCTTTAAGGGGAGGGGCTATTACAAAATTTTCATAAAACCATGTATGAGACTGTCAGTGCATCTGTTGGCAACAGCAAGCAATGTCTCCATCATGACTTGCACATGTGGCAGAGCATTGCTTTGCCACACTTTGTCTCCACCCCACGAGGGAGGGAGTAAGTGGCTGATCTGGATCATTGTCTGGATCCAGCAATGTTATTAAGGGACTCTTCATGATTGGGAGGAAGGGCTAATGGGGGAATTCTGTGTTTTCTGAGTGCTTTTCCAGTTTCATATTGTGGTGGGCCGTGATGACGAATAGCTCCCAGGCAAGTTCAATGACTTTGGCAAGATCTCAGAAAGCATCAGCAGCTATAATTTATTCAGCCCCACATACAGACAGGGTGGTCTGCAACATTGACCCCCTCACTCATGGTGTCACACTTCAAAAAACACTTCTCACTAAAAACAACTAATAGACTAAACATGCATATTTTTTATAATGTTCATGTTCATTGCAAAGTTGTTATTATGCATGTTTAGTCTATTTGTTGTTTTTAGTGAGAAGTGTTTTTTTGAAGAGTGACACCATGAGTGAGGGGGTCAATGTTGCAGACCACCCTGTCTGTATGTGACTGTATCTGTGGTTGAGAATAAATAATAGTTGCTCATGCTTTCTGTGCAAGCTCTTGTCAAAGTTGTACAAGTTGGCTGGGAGCCATTCTTCATCACTGCTTACCACAATATGAAATTTAAAAAAGCACTCAGAAAACACAGAATTCCACCATCAGCCCTTCCTCCCAATAGAAAAGAGTTGTCTATTAACATTCCAGGATCCAAACCGTGATCCAGATCAGCCGATTACTCCCTCCCTGGCGGGGTGGAGAAATTGTCAGGCAAAGCATTGGCTTCGCTACATGTGGAAGGCATGACGGAAGCATTGCCTGCCGGTGCCAACAGATGCACTGACAGTCTCATACATGTTTTTTTGAAAATTTTGAAATAACCCCTCTCCTTAAAGAACTAAAAGGATGGAGTTACACAAGGGAAGAAAAAAAAACTCACTGAAAAATCACTGGATTATCAAAGGTTGAAGAGGAGTCACCTGACTAGAAGCTGTAGTACACAGATGCCTGAAGGTTCATCACCAGGTGAGAAGATCTTGATTGCCAAGGATTATCTACAGCTGGGACACCTAACGAGCTGCAGCTGTGACCGTACATGAGTGATGGCAGCTGAGTTGATAATTAAGTGGGTGTGGTTAAGTTTTACTCCAGCAGAATTTACTCTGTGTTTTTACTCCAACTCTCCTGGTGGCTGGTGATAAATATACTCAATAAAGAGTAAATTTTACTGTTTTTGAGTAAAACACTTTTTACTCTGGAAAAATTACTCCCCAGATTTTCCTGTGTGGTAGACCTCTTTCATCCCACCTCCAAGCCCTCATACTCTATGTGTCATTTTCCACATTCCCATAGCACAAGCTCCTGGCTGACCTGGACATATGTCAGAAGCGGCACTCTGCTCTGCAGCTCTCAAGAAATGGTCGAGCTGATTTCCAATGATGGTTGCCGCCAAAACACATCAATCCACGTTGAGCAGGTCGATCCAAACAGTAACAAGAATGCACTGAAATGCAACACAATGCATGTGCTCCTAACCCATCAGGGAGTTAGAAAACAAGATATTATTGTTTTGATTACGATATGTTTACCATGCACAGTCTTGTCTCAATTTGGTCACAAAAACACATCAATAAATTCTTCTTGTCAAGATGTTTGTTTACAGCATTAGCATGATAGCACCGCCTTGTGCTGAAACTATGAAGTACACCATAGTCAGGCACAGGCTTTTGCTGTGGGCCTATCAAAAGTGGACCAGGGGCCACATTTGGCCCCCAGGCCGTACCCTGGTTTACAGACAGTAATGCTTTGTTGAAAGAGTTGACTTCATGAGGAACCTGGAGCATGTGTTGTCTCATCCTGTGTGCCAGCTTTGTGTCTGTTATGAATCAGAACATTTTCACTTTGTTGTAACAAAGAAAATCAATTTCTTATCCATCATTGTCAGTGACTCTCATTTTTCAGAAGAGAATCTTCTCAGCGTCAGACTTGCGTGCTTTGCCTTTGAGTCGTAAAAACTAACATTGATCTTCCTTTTCACACCATTTCTTGATTTATTATAATAAGGACCATCATTATAACTGGGATGACCCGCTCCCATACACACACACAATTGAATTGCCCACTCCTGTGAGATCTGTATTGCACTCCCAATGCAGTGCTTCAATATAAACTGAAAATGAATCTTAAAAAGCATGGGGGAACTGAAAAAGGTCCAGTACGGGCTGTAATAATTTCTTTTTCTCTCCAAACTTTGTGTCAGCAAGAGTTTAAGTCATAGCAGCTGCTGTGGTCACACTTTTACTGAATGTTCCTACTTTAGACACTTCCATCAGTCATGATGAATAAACATGTAGTAGGCAATGACAGGAACATTTTTTTAATCAGACAGGATCTAATTTTTCATACTCATTTGCCAAGAGGAAATTGTTTATGTGATGCGTTTATGTGTTGGGCTTGACTCCTGCTGAGTGAACTAACTAGCAAATGTCCTCCTTACCGTACCGATCATGTCATCAGTCGAGCATCTGTGCTTAAGATAATTTACTTTTAAGTGTCAATGCAACCACTTTAACACAAATAAACACAAAAAGAAAGGCACCAAACCTTTCCAGCTACACAAACCTTTTTGTCATCAGCCAGATGCGCTTTATTTTCTTTTACTTAGCAACATATATCACATGGAAACTTAAAAGAGAATTTAAAGGGTGGGAACTGTGAAAAGCTTCATTTGTCGTGATGAAGCAGCAGACAATCAGGAGCCGATCCTAACTCTGCATAACTTCACAATGAATTAATATCTTTGTACAGATGTCTGGCAAGCAACTGCATTTTTTGTTCACCGTTGCTGCTCCCACTGAGGAATCACATTTGCTTTTTCCATTTCTTCCAAAAGAACCACCTGATGAACCTGGAAGCAGTTATCAGTGAAATCATTAGGCCTCAGTCATCAACTGTTCCAAGGAAGAAACGCTCTTGAAACCCTTCTACAGGTAAGATTCACACATTCACTAAAGTTTTCTTATCTCAGATTTTTTCTTAATTATAAGAAAAAACAATCTGAGAACACTAGAGCACACTCTCCTGCACATCTGAATGCTCATATGATGGAAAAAATATTAATTATTTATTCATTTATTGAATTTGTAGTCATTTTTATTTTATTGAGAAGCCTCGTGGACATCATTAGGCCCTTTTTGGGGGGACTGAGCCACCCTAAAATGTTCTGAAGCCCCGCTCACAAAAATCACAGTAAACAGAAACTAATTTAATAAAAAAGCACCCCACCATTATGTTACTTTCTGTTCAATGTATACAGCAGTGAAACTCAACCCATGACTCTTGAGCCGCATATGGCTCTTTGGTGCCAAATTTAAATGATAACTTTAATTTTTTTTAATCCATATATCATAACCGTCAGATGTGCATGACAGAGAGATGTTTGTCAGAGAGAGCAGAGCATGGAAGGCCAGTGGTGCATCCCAGCAGTGAGTTCATTCATGGAAGTGTACTGTCTTGTGTTAAAATTGAAGTCATCAGTTTTCTTCACTCACTTCTTGCCGATGCTCTCCCACACTTGTATTTCGCTTTCCCAACAACAGCTGGGCCGTGCCGAGCCCTGCTAATGAGCAGGGCCAAAGCAAGCCAGCCCCACCTCCAAGCGCTGACGTCGAAGCACTTCACAGGGTGCGATTTGCTGGGGGATTTACCCGTTCAGCTACTGATACCCCTCATTCACTGTACAACTTAAACATTTATCACACAAGACCAAAACTCGAGATTTTTGTGCATTCTAGGCCCAATAGTTGCACATGGCTTCTCACTGATGAGTGAGATCAGGAAGAACCAGGTGCAGATCCAAGATTACAACTTATATCTGCTCCTACTAATAACAAAAGTTTGACCCTTTCCCCTTCTTATAGACAAATAAATTCTAGACTTTTTAAAAAAATAAAATGCTGGAGATGTTCAAAATATTTAGCCCACAAAAGTCAGTTTTTAATCCATTAACTGGCACTAGTAAATCATGCCGTTCTCTCTGTCCAATCCAAAAAAATGTTTGTTGTCATTTTCTGCACTTTAGAGATCCATAAATCAATAATCAGAATACTGTTCTTTAATAAACATGCAGGAAAATTCTCTCCTTTTGATGCTTAGCATGAATTATTGTTTGTTTTCTGATCATGGACAGAGAGAGAGGGGGAGAGAGAGAATGTGAAAAGAGCAGCACCCATCGCTGTTGAGCTACAGTTTGATTTTTGCTTTAAAACGATGTAAAGTCAATCAGATCAGACAGTGTAGAGAGACAGAGGAGGGCTCAAAACACTGCTTCATCGGCTAAGCATCAGCAAATCCCCTGCTGCAAGCCAAGTCAAGCCAAGCCGCGCCATGTAATGGAAAAGCCCCAAAAGTCCACCCCTAGTGCTGGGCCAGGGGGCAGAGAAGAGGAGGAAGGCGACTGAAATTGAAAAGTGATGCCGAGTAAACTTTAAGTTAGTTGTCAAAAAGAAAGATTAAAGGAGGCAGAATGAGGGGAAACAGCTCCTCACAAAGCTCCTTTCAAAGTGGTGAGTACACACAATGATTTATTTAATGGCTTTAATGCTAATGCCAGTTACCGCTAATGTTAATTAATTTCTCTATATCACTCGATCGAGAGACACTCTGCATCCCATTGTCTGTAAACACAGTTCAGCATGCAATCCAAAAATTCAATCACACAAAGAAGTCTTATTTAAACTACAGCTGTTAGCCAATTAAAAATTCAAATTAATTTAAGGCTTTTTAATTAATTAATTGCAATTAATCACAAATGTTGATAATCTGAGGAAGACTGCATTAGTGGTAGATTTGATAATAGTAACAAAACTATCAGAGAGGACATGCTTCATGCATTAAATATTTCTACTAGCCTTCAAACAGAAGAAATAGAGACCAATCTTCATTTTTAATCACATTTACACCCCTGCGATTCATTAATCAGAATAAATCAAAGATTTTGAAAGCACTGATTTAAACATGATCCAGAAATACCACCATCTTCTCTGGGCCACAGCTTATTCAAAACACACTGGCTATGCAGTAGGATCTTTCTTGTAGATCTGGGTTTAACTTTTGAAATAAATCACTTTAAAGTGAGTGACTGTGTGCGTTCTTACTATAAAAATGATAGATCATCTCCCACAGTTGCAGCCGTGTGAACTGACAGCTTTCAGATTGTTGAATGCTGGAACAGTTGTGAGTTTTATCTTGTTTCCTCATGAATCTTTGGTCTGAACCTGTCTCTAGAGTCAATTTTAAATCATACTAACGACTAAAACTGCTTCTCATGGACAGTTTCCGAGTAAATTGGTAAAATTTTCTCCCATTTCACTAAAAATTGCCCTTCTACTGCTTCTGGGAAAGGATGCAAGTTTTCCCAAGGCACAGTTTCAAGAAAAACCCAACTCTTTAAAAAACAGTTTTTATTTTGTACAGACATCTCCTTTGTGGTTCACCTTCCTGTAAATGCAATTATCAAGTGATTTCAGTGTCCGTAAAGGGATTTGTGAAAAATATGCAACCGAAGGCTGATTTTATTAAGATGGCGTCAAATTTTCTGGAAGAACAAACTATTCCCCTGCGTTACCGTAAACAGTCAAAAGCACAGATCACAGAGTAGCTGGCGCTGGAGAGAGCGAGTGTCATATCGGATTTATGACTTGGAAAATCAGAGGTGTATTTTCAACATTATTTTGCTGCAGCTATAAAAAGGAGTGACACAAACAACCTCTGTGCCAAAGGGGATGTCTGCACAAAGAAACATTTTCCTCTCATATCAACAGCTAATAAAAAAGCGTTCAAGTACTGTATATTCATAAGACTGAGAATAACGTGCCCAATCTAGGAAGTGGTTCTCTGGCCTTGAATATGTTGACTAACGAGCACTGAAAAATTATTGTCACCTTTTGTTTTACAAGAGGTCTACCACACAGTCAGAGGAAGGCTCAAGGACGGTCAGACAGAGCCAAAGAATGATGTGGGGGAAAATTAATGGCTAAAAGTACTGAGAAAGTTAAAGTTTGAATGTAGCAGAAAATAGGAGATTAAAGAATATATTTCAATCAGGAGGGACTAAATGAATCAAATATAAACATTTATTTTATAGAGATGTTACACAGGTGTCTTATTGTCAGAGAATCTTCAGGGACATACAGCGATCAAAGTGTCTGCTCTGAGCTGGACCGAGATCTGTCCCCCTGTGGAGTCCAGCCTGAGGGGCTCAGTTGTAAAAAAATACCTTGAAGCCATACTAGGACTGCACAAAACTGGTGTGCAACCGCATTTATTTTTGGCCAGTTTTGTGATTTTAGTGCATACGTAGTTTAAGTAAGAGATATTTTTCCTGTCACAACGAGAAAGACTGGGCGTACATCAGCTGAGGAAACACAGGTGAGGTCAGGGATTAATGTGTAAAAACCATAACAGACCTTGCAAAGCAGATGGATTCGCCTATTTCTGTGTTTCTTACTGGTGAATCCATCTTGCAAAGCTCCCGTCTGAACTGTTTGGGCCCGGTTAGAAAGTGACAGGACCGATCAGTGTTTAGGGGCAGTACTTTCGGATGTGGCGATGTCGTGACGTAAGCAAGCAGCAACAAGAGACCGGTGCAATTATGGCTGAAGAGCTTAGAGTGGATGCTGTCAGCATCAGTTTTATCAAAATGTGACGACATTTCTTCATTAAAAGAAGAACAAAGAACAGCGTTGAGTAGTTTTCTTTTCCGAAAACTACAAAAGTCGTGTACTGACATGTCTATAGTCGCCATGGTTTCTGTCATGCAGTTCTTTAGGGGCGCAGGTGCAGCTTGTTAGCGGCTACGTCACGTGTTTTGTTTCTCTGATTGGCCTGTAAAGATGTGACGTACATCCAATCACCCTCCAAGTTTTTTTTTTTTCTATAGCTCTGCCCTTTCCCAAACACTTCTATGGGAGGTTTACCAGATGGATGTGTGAAAGAAATCCATCTGGTGTGTCAGATTAAGAGTGGTTTGTTTGCTATGAGAACACAAATGAGCAGTAGCAGTGATGTTGGTAATTTGAATACTTTCTGATGATAAAATAAATCCTCATTGGTTTTGGCTTTGGGGCTCAGACACAGGCTAACATTATTCACTGTCTCATCAGCATAGCGTCACAAGACTCACCAACACTGACTGGTTTTATTCAACTCATTTAGTTACCAGCAAGCTAGTTTGATAGGAAAGTCTCTACTTTTACATCCTGCTTTCAGAACTACTCTATTTCAACAGCTGTCATGTGTTAAGATTAAAAGAGTTACTGTGTAAAACAGTGACGTTTAGCAGTCTCTGTCTGTGACCGTCATGGTTACAAAAAGATGACGAAATCTAAATGCGTCATCGTTTGTCATCATGATATTAAAACTAACTCATCATGTATTTAAACAAGGAAAAGTTCATGAAGAACAGCACTTGACCCCACTTATGGTCATACTTCTGCAAACTTACAGTCTTCCATTAACAGGCATGTGTAAAATCATCGTAATGCTAATATACTTTTGACGTATCTATAAATGAATCACTGGTTTTGAAATTTCAGAAACATTAATTGTAATTTTACTTACAAACCCAGACAGAACCTTCCCCTTACTCATACTGACTCACGTCTCCTCACATGTAGACTAAGCCAGCATCCACTGAGCCAGTATTACTGGCAAAACAGCAGGTCACAAATGACGGCAAAGGCATCACCCACGAGACTTCCTGCTTCTCCATGCGATTTTTTGGCGTAAAACAGGGACTGACGTGGCTGCCAACTCAGATGCCTCTCACTGTCCAGGTCGTCTTTGGCAGGACACCACCGTGGATCAAAATGTCTCCACAGAAATCAAGAGGGAACCCTGAAAATGGCTTTCAGTAAAAGAGTGAAGCAGCTTTATTCAAGGACAGATATAATGTGAAAGTCATTGCGTATTAGGATGTATACTTGAGAAAAATAATCTGTAAGTGCTTTCACAGTTATAGTTAATTTGCGTATACCATACAAGCAAACAAATTCAATTTCAAAGCAAAAAAATAAATAAATCCGTTTCAAAGCAAATAAATTCAATTTCAAAACATTAAATTCAAATTCAAATCATGCTATTCAAATTCAGTATCATTATTCAAATTCAGTTTCTGGTGGCCCAAATCTCAGCCCGTATAAAATATGTAATGGGGTGAATTTTTCTTAAAGACACTTTAGGGAGCAATTCTACATAGAAGAGTATTATCAAAATGGCCCATTTGTGCTGTTTACAGTTGTGGTCTGCAGTCAGACAGTCAAAAACAAGAGCTACTTTCCAGTCCTGAAAGGAGTGACAGGTTAAGGTGAAAAGTTTAAAAAGCTGCAGGGGAGTGCCGACATGGATGAATGTCTGTCTAAAGTCTGCAGGAGCAGAGTCAGATAATGCTTGTGTATGCAGCAACCATGAAAGAAAGGCTACAATCATGTAGCTATAGTGTGTAGGGGCTATACCCGATGATAATATGATAATATCATGATATGTTGTACTAATTCTATATATTAATCACTTATGGCTGAGCTCATGGTGGAGTAAGGTTGGATTATTGAGTAACAAAGAGTACGGTCCAGACCTGCTCTACTCTGTTTGGCTTCAGAAAGAGCTAAGAATAAAAAAACTGCCCTGAATCAGCAGAAAACGCAGAAGAGAAATAAAAAGAGTCTCAGTGTGGAATTAAACCAACATGCCTTCTCAGATCGTAAAAGAGAGTTAGCAACAACGCCGCTGCTGTGGCCGCTTTCCAGATGTGCTCAGTGGGAAATGTTGGTCGAGATAAAGCTGGAGGAGACTCCTCTGTGCCACAAATATTTAATGACGAATACTGGAAGACAAATCAACGTGACTTAACAGTATCTATGAGTTGAGACTGTTTGAATTCTTGTTCTTTTTTCATTTAGGGCCACATGAGAATCATAAGTATACAGTCCTAGAGATACGTGATAAAACTCTAAGCACTCTCACCATTAGTAATACTCACTGTAAGAGCAAACCTCAACCATATATTTATATGTGCATCTTTAGTCTTTTAGTTGATTGAACAATGCACATTTAAATCTTTTTATTACTTTCAGTAGTATCTGTGAATACATATAGAATAAAGCTAACTTCCCAAAAAGTTGGAGGGCTGTGTAAAATGAAACTGAATGCAATGATTTTGCAAATCTCATAAACTCATATTGGGCTGCACCCAATATGAGTAAATATGATTGTACCAGGGGTTAGCGCTGTTGCCTCACAGCAAGAAGGTCCCTGACTGGCTTTCCGGTCAGGGCCTTTCAGTGCGGAGTTTGCATGAGATGTCTGGATGGATATCTACTTTTCAGCATTGATAGTTCCTTTCCAGATGTGTAAGCTGCCCAAACCATAGTCACCATCAGAGATGCAGGCTTTTAAACTGATAACATAACAAGCTGGATAGTCCCTCTGCTCTTTAGTCCACGGGACACAACATCAATGGTTTCCAAAAAGAAATCCAAGTTTGATTCATCTGACCACAGAACAGTTTTCCATTTTGCCTCATACTATTTTAAAAGAGCTTTGGCATAGAAAAGACCCCAGCATTTCTGGATCGTGTTCATGCGTAGCTTCTTCTTTACATGATACAGCTTTAACTGGCATCTGTGGATGGTACAGGGAACTGTGTTGATAGTCAGTGATTTCTGGAAGTGTTCCCGAGCCCATGCAGTGATTTCCAGCACACAGGACCAGAAGATCATGAGCATCTAGTGTTGACCTTTGGCCTTGTCCCATGCAAACAGAGGTTTTTTTCCAGGTATCTCAGGGTTTTGTTCATGAGTGAAGGTAAAAGGCCATGTAAACAAGATCAGCTGATCTCATGATGGCAGCCCCTCCTCCACCCTAGCTCCTCCTTTATTCTCCTGATTTAATCATTCATAGTCCTTTAACATGGTAACTGGATTGCTGTTCACAAATAGCAAATGCAAGTTCCTCTGTTGATATCGAAGTCATAGATTCAATGGTGCACTCACTTTTTGTCAGTTTTAGCCATCACAGATCTATTTTTGTTAGTCTTAGTCTAGTTTTTGTAATGGAAAAGAAGGCTGTCGACAAACATTATCAGTCTCTGTTTTAGTCGACAAAGTTAACGCTGTCAGACACTGAAATTAAAACTAAGTTTTAAAGAAAAGAAGAAAGCAGAGGCCATCATGGGAGATCTGCAGCACCCTCTGCATGCAGACTCCTGTCGTCAAAGAGGTCTAACACTGAATGAACCCCCTGAACTTGCCTTGTCTTCATTTCCACAAATTCAGACTCCTGTCAGGGACACTTTGTACCATATCGACTCCAGTGGTGAGTCTTGAAGGCTGCAGACATCCCAGTCTGGTCTTGCTTATTGGGTGACTGCTGAGTGCGTTTTAGTGGTCCACTTTGCTGACTCAGTTACTGGTGCCTGTTCCATAACTTCTCCCTGTTTGCATTCCTCACTCATTCCCCCACCGTTCCTCTCGGTCCCACACAACAGCCTCCCGGAAGCACAAAAGCTCTTTTGCTCATGGAGCACAGAATTGCATTTCCTGAGGCTTCTCATCCTCAGACTAGGATTAACTGAGCCAGCTGCTTAATGACACCAGGATTGTCTGCCAGAAACTTTATAAATCACTGAAGTGCATGAATCAATGTATTTAAAATATAAACAGCTTTGACCCCAACCATTGAATAAAATGTCATAAAGTTGTGTTTCATACAGCTCAGTCTGGCCTCAGTGATGTTTGGACTATGGATATCTCAAATACCAAAAGGATTTTTCTTATTCATGACTTTGTTTTTCAGCCTTGTCTCAATGCTGCAGGTCATTTCCTTGCTGCTCATATTTGTTTACAAAGAGCCTGGAAGAAAATATATCTTTAAGAAAAGCAGACAGAAAGATGTGCAGCTCATCTGAGAGTGTTATGGAGAAGTTTTTTCTTTTTACATGTGGGGTGCAAGAGGAGCCCTTTTAGTGTGGGAAAACCAGCTCTGACTCACAAATTCTACTGGATGGAATACTTATATTGGATACAAGAAGGTTGTGTGTGAATAACTGGCTTGCATGAGGATCCAAATGATTGCTTTCAGTCATGGAAAATGAGAAATTCCTTGGCATGAAGGTGCTTTCATGCACAAATCGAGAACACTGGTAGATGGGAAAGCAGTTTTTCTTATGAAACACAGACAGATATATCACGGTTGTTTATTTATGCAGTTTTATATTCATATGATAGTTAGAGTTTTTTCATATTCTGATACAAGCAGCCTGAACGCAATGGACCAGATCACAAAGAATGCATTGCACATGCACACACTAGTAGCACAAGGATTAGCACAGATTTAATGCATGCATTTTGCCCCATTTTTGCACCACACCACAAAAGATTTTGCACTAATCATATTCAGGCACTGACACGCCCACAAAGTTTGGGTGCTAATTGACTTTTGCAGGGACTGCCACAAGCTAAGTGGCTGAGGTCACTGTCACTGGTATTAATCAAAAACTCTAAATCGTGCATGCAGTGAAATCCACTAAAGACAAGTATGTGCAACTCAGAGCTCAGATAAAGAGAAAAAGACAGGGCGCCAAAGTAATTAATGGGTCTGGAAAGTATGAATTGCAAGACTTTTGTGTCCTCTGCAAATTGGAGCGGGCCTTTGTGAATAAGTTGCTGTTTGCACTGGGGCTTATTTGCATAGGAAGGCAGCAATCAGTGCTAAAATTTCATGTATTCCCTCATTTACATGCATGCAAATTTAGCAGGTGAACCCAGAACTGTGGGTTCACAGAGCTGTGGGCATGCTCTATGGATGATACTTCCTTTTTCTGTCATTTGCTCAGATTTAGAGCAGATTAAAGCAGCACTATTCTTTTTTGGATCTGGGTCAAAATTTTAAAGTCCTCACAAATAAACTTTTTGATAATAAAAAACATGTTACATAAGATACGTAAATAATAGTAAAAAATTAAATATTCAGTTTATATTAATGTACTATTATAAAGTTTATAAGACTTAGATAATTGCTATATACAGATACAGATATGTCTGTTGAGAAACTATCTATTGTTGCGGCTTATATGTATAAGAAAGCTGGATACTAGCAATCACTGAGTTTTGGAAAGGAGATAATATCAAATAAGTGTGTACTTCCTCCTCCTCCTTTTTAGATATTCAAACCAAATCATTGTGTTTTGACATTTTACTGACATTTTATTGCACTGGCTGAACAAAAAGGCTGACTGGTTGGGAATGTGTGTGTCTCCCAGGTCAAAACAAAGATCCAGAAATTCTGAGATGTCTCAGACGCTGCCATCAAATCTGTGTCTGTGAATGGCGAGAGCATGGAAGTTGTGGAGCAGTTTGTCTACCTTGGCTGCATGATTTATCGATCCACTGAGGTCAACCACAGACCTGGACTCCCACATGGGGGGATCTGAGCATGCCAACAAAAGTCAGTCTTGGTCCTCTTGGGTCTTACAATACTTTTGTAAGACCTGGATGTTAACTGATGGCCAAAGGCGCCAACTGGACTCCTTTGTGACAACTTTTTTCAGCGCATTTTAGGTATCCTTGGCAAGACCCTCTAATGCTGATGTGCTCATGAGAGCAGTTCCTGGATATAGGAGTAGTAGCTGCAATTCTTTGTGCACCTAGTGGACTTTCCTGGGCCTGATCCAGCTCACCACATGCTGGATGTTCGGGACCAGATGTGTCTGACATGAGCCTGGACCAGGGCTGGACGATGACCATCAGGAGGCCACAGCAGTACAGGACCAAAGCTGATGTGGTCACGTGCCAGGTTTTTGTTTTTTTGTATGAGCATTTTTCTTCACGTTCAATATAGATTGCAAATTGCAAAATTTTTCTCTAATAGTGTGCTGCTTCTTAATAATGTGTAATTTATTCTTTTTCTCAAGGTTTTTAGAAATCAACAAATAGTAATGGTGGAAAAAAGCTTGTTTATCCCAAAAGAGGTTCTGATCATTTTGGATTTTGCATTTTTCTTTTTGATTTAGTTTTTACTTTTTGTAATAAATTTCAGTTTAGTTTTTTGTCTTTTTTTTAAGATTTGTTTTTGGGCCTTTTCGTGCCTTTATTAGATAGAGGAGGACAGTGGATAGACTCAGAAACGGGGAAGAGAGTGGGGGAGAGACATGCGGCAAATGGCCTCAGGCCAGATTCGAACCCAGGCTGCCCGCGTATATAGTGTGAGCCTTAACCACTCGACTACCGGCACACCCTTCTGTTTAGTTTCTGTTAGTTTTCCTAGCTAGTATATTAGTTTAGTTTTTGTTCGTTTTCCTAGCTAGTTTATTAGTTTAGTTTATATTTTTGTGGTAGTGTTAGATTTTTCAGCAATAAGGGATACCAAAAGAGGAAGAAAAAACAAACATATACTTTTACAAGGACAGACTACTGTTTACTTTTAATTCTATTCATTCAAATTTCATATTCGAATACAACTCCAGACTTAAATTAACTGTTGTTTGAAGTCTACATTAAACCAGACCATTTACACTCTAGATGTCGGTCAGTCTGTCTGCTGCTGTCAACGACTAAAGCTAAGGAGAATTTGTCCCTGATTTTAATTTCATCTTAGCTTTGTAAGCACAGAATAGTTTTAGTTTGTTTTCAGGGTTCTTTTTTGTAAAGCCTAGTTTTAATTTAGTTTCAGTTAAATTAAAATTATTTTTCCATTTCAGATTTATGTATTTAGTAAGTTCTTAATCAACTAAAATAACCTTGCTCCAAGTAAAAAGAAGTGAACATACTTCAGGCCATACTTTGGTATACTCTTAGTTTATTTTTTACCTGGGACTTCCTCTAGTCCATCTCCGGTCCGTCAGACTGTGCTGCAGTTTGACTGCGTGCCCCACCATGCATCATCAGGGTTTTCAGTGCGCAGCTCGGACCAGCACCATTGGACTGCTGATCCCCAAGACAGAGGAGTTAACACGGTAATTACAGAATCACATACAGCTGTGTGGTGTAGTTTGATTCAGAGAAATGTTAAAGGCAAGGTCTGACCATGAGGCCCACTGGTCTTAACTTTGTACCTCCAAAATCTAATCAGTTCATCTTTAAAGTAGCATCATCTTCTCTGTAAAGTTTGAAGAAAATCCCTCAATGACGTTTAAGATATCATGTTTGTAAGACTTGCACCTGGCCTGTACAGTCAGACACTAAAACAATAACTCCTCCAGCCTTGGCGGTCAACAAGCCTAGAATAAAAACTAATTGTGTGAATGTCCCACACGTGTCTGTGTGGGGGTTACTTGTACTCCTTAATCGAAGGGTGTTTTTCTTGTTTTTTGGGTCACAGAGAGTTCAGAGTCATTTTTTGTCAGATGGCCAGAACTGTTTTCTCAGAGGAGCGGCCTTATTTATTGAGAAGTAGCGAGAACAGAGAGGGGCTCTTCCTGCCGATCGCTCCGTGCATCCATCTGTCAGCGGGCAGTGGCATTCCAGATTTGACGGAGGAGAAAGACGGGAAGTTGAGTGGAAACTCTGTTGTTTCTGAGCTTGTAAGGAGGCATGAGGGAGTATGAGTGTAGCACTGAGAAAACAATGAGTTTTCTTCTCATTAATCTGTCAAGTGACACTTTATGGGAATCAGTTCAGATAAAATACTTTTACAATGTAGAGTAACTTTTATAGGTTTTGAAAGCAGTGGTAGGAAATTCATTTAGGAAGCATTTCATGTTGGATTTTACACCTATCAATAAATACAGCCGTAAATAAATTATCAAACTTCTCACAAATTTTCACCATAAATCAGGGATGAAATGTAAAGATTTTGGAGGTTACAGGTCAAAGGTCAAGATCACAGGGCCTCATGCTCATTCCTTGCATACATATCTATCTGTAGATGCCACATTCAGGCTTCTGAGAAGCACATGTGGGCGGAGTCAAGACTGACAAATGTAAGTTGGCACAGAAGAAAACACCCGGTCTTGCAAAGACTTTAGGATGAATTCAGTGTGACAGTGTGTTCAGCGCTATTATCCTCTTATTCCTAGTCTAATCATGATTTTGAGAAATAATTGATTAATAAGAAACCTTAGCAGACAGAGCCTAGTGCGTTTATCTTATTTTTCAGTAGTATTTTTTATGGACTAGCTTTAATTAAGAATAAGTACTAATGAATAAAAAGTACACTTCAATAATAAAAAAAAATAAAAAAAAACAGGACAGTAATTCTCTGATACAATCACTAAAAACACGGAACAACTTTCGTAAACCCTCTGATGCATCACCAATCATAAGTACCACATCATCATACCAACGTTTCGCAAGTCATATTGTGCAACACTTGCAGATGCAGGAAGCTTTGCAAGGACTGTGAAGAGTCTTTATGTCATTTATGTATGTGAAATTGTTTGAACAAACCTGAGAAAAAGTGTGATCACATGCTGCACCATACACACCAGTGAAATCACACTCAGTCTCACGTTAGCTCTCCATTAGCGCATTAGATACTGGGTCATTCCTATAATTCAGTGCATTTTCAACGTTGTGCCTTTCTTTAAAAAATGTAAACTTTGCAAGAATTTATCATTTCAACTGAAGGATGCCTTTTTAAACTACAGGACAGTTATATTAGTCAAGGTCAAGGTATTGAATATTAATAATTTTGACCAAATTCTTGGCATTCAACGTGGGCCAAATGTCCACCCTGTTATGGGACATTCTTACCTTTATCAATGTGTTTTAAATGCACAGTCATAGTGATAATTACATTTGCTAAGACCAAAAATATTTTAGAGTAAAGAGCAAGTAAAAATATTTTAAAAGAATATTTATAAAAAAGCATCATCTTTAAAAAGGCACGGTCTATTTTAAGGTTAAATGTAGTTTGAATGTATTTCTTTTGCAATAAAAACAAAGTGCTATGGGATTGTGCTCCGTTTTTAGGGGTTTTAGTTTATCAATTCATTCACCATGTTAGTAACCACTAAGACAAGCAATGTATTAGTTAATTTTATTTAATTTATGTAAAAAAACAGTGGTTACAGGGTGGACATTACAACAGCGTATAACAGTACATTTAATTTTAAAAAAGGCAGTTCATTTATTTAATCAAACCACAACATAATCATCAGGAACACTTTCCAGTTTTATATGTGAACCTTTAACCCATTTCCTCTCTATTAAATTTCCTTTCCTTTTTCTTCCTTCCTCTCTGTGCCTTCTCCACCTCTTTCTCTTTATTAAGTTACATTCTACAATCCCCTGCATGTACACACTGTCCAAAGGATCCATGTGTTCTTTGAGAAAAGTCCAAAAGTTAGTTTGTCCCAGTCTTCAAAGTCCACTACAACTTTCTTCTGGGCTCAAGGCTCAGGCCACCCTGGCAGGGGCTGAACTGGATGGGTTAGACAATGTGACGTCACGTTCTAAAAGTCTACAGTGAGTTTCACTTTTTTGTCATTTTATCAAGGATGATGAAGCCCAGATCAGCAAAAACCTCATCCCCTGGATGCAGGTACTCTAGGGACCCTGAGACAGCTGCAATGAATTTGCCACCACACCTGCCTCATGAACATTATTAGGCCACAGGGAGCACTAGTAGTGCCACTAGTAGTGGCTGACTTTCCCTTTGAATCCAGATTTCTGACCTTTTGGGGGGGGTTTCAGAACACTTAATGATACATGTAGTTCCTGGAAAATGGTCTTTGAAACACTGAAGCGTCATAGCGTTGATTGTTTCCCTTGGAAGCCAAGGAATGAAACTGTGCATGTTTTCCTCCATGTGGTCAATCCATTAACCTAAAATTCTGCTCACATGACTCTGATACACTGAATATCTCTGCCAGGTCATACTGCAGCAGGGAGTCAAAAGAAGCTGATCTGCTGGATCCAGCTGGAAACAGGTTTTGCTCAGTGGTGCTCAGCCACTGAATGGAAGCATTAATCCTGTATGAAGCTGAGCAAGTGTGCCACCAGACCTGGTAGACCTGTCATCTAATAGAGGAAAAACAACCAAAAAAAGGAGTTTAAACAGCATGCCATGGAGCCAAAAAGTAAAAATATCAAGACAATTCATTTTTCAAATATACACATTTTAGCCTGTGCTTGGCCCTTCAGACATTTATAAATGTACAAGGTGTTTCTGACTAGGTATGTGTTCATCTTATTGGTAGTAACTGCTGGGATTGACCTCTGAATGCCTAAGCTCTAAATAAATTTTGTAGCAAAGTTTACAGCCTGCTTCTGACCATCATTACTCTTATCATCAAAACAATTTGTACACATGGGTTAGTAAGAAATATGTCAACAGATGAGTTTGATAGTCTTTTACTTAATTAAATGTGTGACAAGGATCTGCCTTGGGTCCTTAGACGTCAGAGGAGTGTGGTAATCTAGCCTCCTCTGGGTATTGGTGTTCTTTTATAGGGGTTTTGTCAACAAAATAAAAAGAACTAACAATGGGTCTTTATGGGTTCTAAAGGGGATATTTCTGCTTGTTTTTAAAAGATTTTGGTGGGGATTTCTGCCTTTATTATGCTTAGCAGGCTGAAGAGAGTGAGGAATGGGGAGTGAGAATGGAGAAGACATGCACTGAACAGTGCCTAGACTGTGATTGATCCTGCGACCAGTGTGTTGAGGACTATGGTCTCTGTATAATGGCGCCTGCTCTATCAACTGAGCTCAGTTGATAGAGCAGTATTTCTGTATTTTTGAACTAATGTTGTATAAGGTAGATGGTTGCATTAGCTTCTAGGGGAGGGATCATTTGTACAAGGGCCAGCTTTTTTCTTGGAGGGTGCCAAAATTCACAAAACTACTAATAAAAATAAATATGTTGGTCCAATTAACATTATTCTTTGTTTTCTTCAAAAATGTAAAAGTTTTTTGCCTTTGGAAATGACATCAGTCCTAATCACCTAAACTGCAACCACAACTAGGGGGCGATTGCAATATTTTGTCTAGACATTTCTGGGGCTGGTATGTCGTCCATCACTGGGTTTGTTGCTAAAATGCTGTGCTGTGATTGGTGGAAAAACAGGCTGGAAACTAATCTACTGTTGTGGTTCTTTAGCAAGAAAAATAGAACTCTGAAAGTGCAAAAAGTGTGGAAGTGTACAACTTTCTCAAAGTGGCAAGCTGGCATAGAAAGCAGCCAAGAACAGGCTAATGAGTATGTGTTTATCATTCATCCTATTCAAAACTAATGACTGAAGGATTTCTGTAAAATGGATCAAACATTGAGCCATTGTTTTAAAGACTATGGGGATTTTTTTAGAATAACATACCCTAAATACCATAACATACTTTCCTCTGCACATTTTCTGATTTTGATGATCTTCTGGGGACTGAATGGGAAGCTGTGGTGGGCCTGATGTGGCCCCTGGGCCAACAGTTGATGATCACTGCTTTACAGATTTCAGAGAGCACTGTCCCTTTAAGGACTGAAGAAGTTATGCTAAACAGCACTACAGATGGGTAGTTTCTCTGCATAATTCAGGGAAGTTTAAGTTAAAAATGGGACCTAAAACAGCTGGGTTAGTTGTACACTATATCATACATTTTTTAAGCATTTTATTTTTCACCGGGAATGCTTTGGTGTTTGGCTCTATTTTGCAATGCAAGCTTCAGCTATGTGTTCTTTTTCCTCAGCGTATGGCCGTCTCTTGATCAGTTGGTTGTAGGATTGTTTTCTGGTCTCAGCGCTGTTTGTTTCATGTCTTCCCTCACTCTCTCTCCTCATATTTCCTGTCTCTTGTCAGCTGTCCTAACTAAATAAAGCAAAAGGCCCACCCCACAATTTTTTTAAACTAGTTATTTTTGCTCAGTTTTCCGCTCCAACCACTGACATGTTTTTCTCAAAGAAAACATATCGTGCCTACTGTAGCTTGTCTAGTTATCAGCCATTTGAAGAATAAAGCCACAGCCATAAACTTACTTGGATAACAAATTTCTGTCCAGCTCTTTTGGTCATGATTGGTTTTCCAATTTTTCCTCAGAAAGTTGAAGATCTGTAAAACATCAGCATTCAGAAAGACAGGGAACTCTGGATTGGGAGTGATGCAGGCTGCAGGCGACTGTGAGCCGCTATCCTCAATCAAAAATGCCCTGAAGAAGTGTTGTGAGGCCCATTCTCATGACAACAATAGCTTTCCATGTTTCTGGGCTCCCAGTTTACACACCTACACCACCAGGTAACCCGGGCTCTCTCCTTTAGTTTTGTTTTATATGAGTTGGTTGTTTTCTCTGATGAAGCTCGTGTGCTTTAGCTGCTGATACGATTTTTCAATATCACAAACAATTGAACCAGAATTGTTTTT
The DNA here is from genome assembly GCF_018320785.1 of Cheilinus undulatus. Classification (NCBI taxonomy): domain Eukaryota; kingdom Metazoa; phylum Chordata; class Actinopteri; order Labriformes; family Labridae; genus Cheilinus; species Cheilinus undulatus. Next base: position 10,085,028 of record NC_054878.1, read on the forward strand.
GGCCCATTTTTACATCAAACTCAAAAAAAATTTCATGGAGAAACTTTCCGTCTGCTATGATTTATAGCCTAGTATCTCCAAGCGCATACTGTTTGAAGGGGGAGTGCTCACTGAAATCACTGGGGCCTAGTGCCATTATTAATGCCTAGTACATTACACAACCAAATTTCAAAGATACCAAAATATAACTTTAATATTGAGAGCCTTTGACCACAGTGATGATACGGGGCTCCATAGTACTGCAACCTAAGTTGAGGTCGATGTTCAAGGCTTTCATACAGTAAAAACTCTTGCCTGTCGTCCAGCTACTATGACATCCTCTCACAGACCAATTAATACTTCACATTGTGATAAATACTCAAGACAACTCGATTAGAATTTAATAAAATTTATGCCCAGTTTTCTAGAAGTTTTGCACAGACTCGTCTAACAACTACAATGACTCAGACTGTTGTTGTGGCTGCAAGACAATTGGATGTGCTCCGCCGTGCTGTTTCCATGATGCATAAGCAGAATAAACAGATTGTTTATCCTTTGCTTGATGGGTTGCTAAAAATGCACCATGATAAATTAAGATTGTACCCACTTTGCAGGCACCACTAAACCACAGCTGCCACCCCACATATTGGGAAATAAGCACACCCAGTCCTTTGTTTGTAGCCTATGTCTAAAAACATGAAATCTGATGGTCCATTCAGAATCTGCTCTCATTGTGATGTCAGAGTCATAACTGCCCCTCATCTGGTATTTCCACCCATAGATCCCACAGCTGTACTCATGTTGTAGAGAGTGGGTTGACAAGGACGGTGTTTGGATCTGGTTTGTAACTCCTCTGGTGTTGGATCCATGTTATATTTGACCACAGCACAAACATTTCATTTAGAACAAACTGGGTTTGAGGGAGGAAAGCAGTATGATCTGTCACCTTTAAGACTGTAAGTCACACGTCTCTGGCTGTTTAACTGGACATCCTGTAGTCGGTCAGTTCCCTGTTTCCAAGTTTTTGTGGGTTCTAGATCATATTTCATGTTCGAACACTGCATAATGTAAACCACCCACGAGAGAGAACTAGAACCAGATGTGCAACTCAAGAAGCAAACACACCTATAGGCTAGCTCTAATCCAGCAATATTTAGTACAACAGGAGCCAGTGTTACAGATGTTCATGATGTTGAATGTTTATTCCTTTCTTGTTTCAATGGAGGACCTGGTTTAGGCTGAGTAATTCTGGTTTCAAACTCAAGACCCTGACTGAAATCAGGATGGAACAACTCAGGTGTAAGGAAATATACCTGAGTAAAGTGACACATGAGCTCGGGGCAAACTGTTTTCATAAGAATAAAGTCTAGTTTATACTTCTAAGTCAAATTTACTCTTCAGAAACACATAGTAGCCTTTTTTGGTTTTTTGTTTTTTTCAAATTTGTCACACTAAAATGTTTCAAATCTTAATGAGACAAAGATAACTTGAGTAAATACAAAGTGCAGTTTTCAAATTATGATTTAATTTATTAAAGGAAAAAAGCCATCCAAACCCACCCGGCCTCCAGGTTTGGATGACTTGGATGGAGAAAAACTTGAGGAGCAGGACCACACCTCAACCACGCCTCTCCTATGAATTCAAACCTGACCATCTCCTCCTTTTGCTACCCCCCCCCCCCCCCCCCAGCCCTTTTCTCTATTTCTTTCTTTTCCACTAATCCTACCACCCTGAAGGGGGTTCGTCATGCCAGAGAGCTATGGTGGACCCCCTAAGCTTCCCAAAACCGTTGTCCGCAAACATTTCACAGACTGTTTCAATATGTAATACATACATGATTGTCAAATCACATTCTGGTTGATAGTATGGTCCTTAATAGTGATACTAAAGATGACATGTAAAAACTTGCTGCCTACCTGATGCTTACTTCTTGTTTTGAACTGAGTAGTCCTTACATTCCATTTGCCTAACGAAGAAGTCCATTTCCATAAGAGTAAATCACTGGTTTTGTTTCATCAATGTATTTCTCATAATGAGGGGGAGAAGTTGTTAAAAGTGGCCGAATTGTTTGAATTCAGCCATATTGAGGGTTTTCAAGCATGACCAGCATTTTCAAGGTTATACCACAGCATCTCAATCAGATTTAAGTCCAGTCTTTCACTAGGCCACTCATTTTTTTCAAAGTCATTCAGAGGTGGACTTGCTGGTGTTTCGGATCATTGTCCTGCATAACCCAAGTGCTTCTGAGCGTGAAGTCATGAACTGATGGCCAGACATTCTCCTTGAGGATTTTCTGGTAGAGAGCAGAATTCCTGGTTTCATCGATTACCACAAGTGGTCCAGATCCTGAAGCAGCAAAGCAGCCTCAGACTATCACACTACCACCACCATGTTTGACTGTTGGTATGATGTTCTTTTGATGAATTGCTGTGATAGTTTTACTCCAGACCACCAGGCCATTTTTGTCTCTTTGATGGTCTCGTTCTTATTGTTAAATTATGAACACTGACCTTAACTGAGTCCAGTGAGGCCTGCAGGTCTTTAGATGTTGTTCTGGGTTCTTTTGTGACCTCCTGGATGAGTGGTTGATGTGCTCTTGGAGTCAGGTTCAGCACGGTTCCAAGTTTTCCCTATTTGTAGATAATGGCTCTCACTGTAGTTCACCGGAGTACCAAATCTGCAGAAATAGCTTTTTAACCCTTTCCAGAGAGATGTCAATAACTTTGTTTCTCATCTTATTTTCTTTACGGTATGATGTGTTGCTTTTAAAATTTTGAGTAATCGGGGGGGGGGTGTGGCTAGTGAAACTGAACTCAGCTTTCAAAATACTGTGGTTAATCACAGTAAATTTGTCATTTAAAATGGGGGATAATGACTTAATCACATCGGGCCAGATAGGTTTGGATGGCTTTTTCCTTCAATAAATGAAATCATTATTTAAAATTTATCTGATGATCTGAAACATTTAAGTGCAACAAAATGAAATCAGGAAGGGGACAAGTACTGTTTTTAAGCACTGTGCTTGTATGTTGGTTCATCTGAGTCACTATGCCCCCCTGCCAAAAAGCTACTTGGCAGCACCAGGATCTCCAGGTCCTGCATGACGATAGTGTGCTTTGTGGCTTCCTTTGTCCAAACCACACAGGGTAATCACTTTAACCTCTACACCACAGAGATAGGGCCAAGCTGCCAGTAGATTCTGGATACCTCCAGTGTATTTCCTCATTCAAACCTGGGATATGTTTTGTTCTGTCACACCACTATTCAGTGGGAAATAGCAGCAACTTTTCCTTTTTAACCGTTTCTGTCTCATCATTTGTACGATCAGTACAAGAAACATTAATAACTCAGTCTTCTTCTGCTGAAAGACTGTTTTGTTAAGGGTTCATTGCCAGTGCCATTTTAATTAATTTTAAGTATCTGTTCATAAAAGAGGCAATCAGGAATGAAAACAAATGAGAGGGACAAGTTCTGAAATATTTTCCTTGTTTAACCTGAAGAAACACGATAGACCTGATATCACTCGGGGGCCCTGGGGCGCCGTTTCCTTCCATTGAACCACCCCTTTGGTTCCACAGACATGATTTACACTGCTGATATTTTTCAATGTGTCTCATGGGCTGAAACTTTGTATCCTCACAGCAACTTCCACTCAGGTCAGCGGGGGTCGGAGAGAGAGGAAGGCCTGCCAGAATTCAAAAACATGCCTGGATGACGGTAGAATATGTTATTTGTTCTCTGTAGGTTGGCATCCTGCCTCCTTAATATCACAAAGATCGCTCCTATTGGACCACTTTGTTTCCAGAATAGCTGAGACATTGTTTAAAATGTAAATACAAACCCCATTTCCAAAAAACTTGGGACACTGTGCAACTTGCGAATAAAAATAGTATATGGTGATATGCAAATCCTTTTCAACCTGTAATCAACAGAATACAGCCAAAACAAGATATTTAATGTTCAATCTTTGTTGAAATATACTCAGACTCTGAATCTGATGTTTCAATAAGTCTCCAAAAAAGTTGGGACAGGAGCAGGTCTGGACTGCATGCAGGAGAGTCAAGTAACAACAGTTTTCACTGTGAAGCCATGTTTTTGTAACCCTTGCAGAATGTGTTTTGGCAATATACAACAGAAATAAGTAGGGATGACCCTGAAAAAGCATATATCAAACCAAAACTTGTATGTACCACTCGGAATTAATGGCGCTTTCCCTGATGTGCTAGTTACCCATGCAATAGGCACTACCCCTACACTTTCACTATCCAAGTTAGCAGGGAGATTGATCTGCTTACAGATGATGGCAGAAGAGTTGATCCTTCACAAGTAAGAAGCACAACACATGACTGAGATACAGCAACAGAACAGCAGCTTTTGGTTGAGTTTTCAACCCCCTTAGATTTCCAGATTTCTCTTTGTTACAGTGGGATGGAATTAATCATCCATCTGCTGATATATATTAAGCTTCTGTGCTTTTGTTTTCATTCTTATTAATACTCATTATTATCTGCCTGTTGAAGCAATTTCAGATGGTGTGTTGTTTACTGAGACCAGGCTAAGGTGGTTTTTAGGCAGGCTGTTAGATCAGCATGGATACATGTGCCATTCTGGCTGCTGCCTGTGGTGCTGATCAGAGGCTGCTTTGGATGACATTTTTGTTTATCTCTAACCTTACAAAGCCAATGGATCGGCCACATTCAGTGTCTGTCATCAGGTAGTTCCAACTTGCAAAGGTTCAAGCAGAAATGCTTGTTCTTGAGGAGAATGAGGCTGTAGCTACAGACGGGGTTTAGGTGAAGCAGCTGCAAGTCTGAAGAGAGTGTAGAAATCAGAATGCAGGTATAGCAGCAATTTATCAAAACTGTATGTTTTTTTAAACGTAAAAAGAGGAGAAATGAACTGCACTGGAAGTTTCTGGTAGGGGACAGATGTTTTTTCTCTTCTCACAGCTTCAGCATGGCTTTGATTTACCAACTGGCTCTTTTGATAGTGGATAATAGTGTGTTGACATGACAAAAGCTGCCTGTCAAGCTTGCATTATAGTTTATTCCTCAGCGGCGGCTCACGCCTATTACATCATAGGTTCTGTTGCTCTGATTGGCCCGTAATGAATGTGAGAGAGACTGTTACCCCTCCAGTTTTTTAACAATTCTGTCTTTCCCAGATGGATGTGAAGTGTATCTCGTGTCATGGATCTTTGAAACAGTCTATCTGCTGTAACAGCAGATAGACATTAATCTTCTGTGGTGGAATTGTCTCGAATGATTGTGTCTGATTTCATGTTTCCGCACATGTCTGTTTGGGACAGGGGCCTCAGAGGGCCCATGAAATATATTTATAACCACAGCCTAGTGCAGACTTGTTACACCACTGGTGTTTATATTCCAGACAGAAATTCAAAATTAAATCATCCATCTTAAATAAGCTGAGTGACACAAGGCGGTGGTGTTTCTTTACAGTTTCCGTTATGTGTGGTAGAGAGGAATTTACAGCTTTTACTTGTGGATGCAGCAACTTTTGTTCAAATCTTTCTTTTTTTGGCTGTTGTTAAATCTGTCTGCTTTTAAAAATAGAGACATCTGGGAGCCTGGAGATCTCAGCCATCCAGTATTGTCCTTTGAGATTTCTTCAGATTCTCTTATGTTTTAAGGATACTATGAACTGTAGACAACAATATCCCAACATTTTTTTTAACATTTTATGGTGAGAAACATCGTTCTTAATCTGTTGCACAATTTTGCAGAACGTTACTTCACAGAGTGGTGAGTATTCATAAACCATTCCATTCATAAACAACTAACTTAGCTTAAACATTTCTATAAAAGGAGCTCTAGCTAGGGGACATTCTCAGCGAAAGGGAGTGATGCCAACATTTAGCTAAAGCCCTTTTTTTCACATCGAGGCACTCTGCCTGTGAGTTGACAGAGGGGTGGGAGAGGAACAATATTTAGTTCTCGTAAAGTCTGTTGAAAAACTCTGCTGTTTGCATTCACACATGCAGCCACCAAGATAATTTCAGGAAATGTTCTGTAGTTCTGTACAAACGTTAATGGGGCTTAAGGGAGAATAAGGTTGTCCCAGTAGCTAAGTCTGAAAAAAAGGTAAACTTGAACATTTAAAAGCCAAACATTTGTTGATTTAAAGTCTAATATTAGGCCACATTTGCCTTCCAATGATGATGATGGGGCCATGGCCTGATTTGAGGCCTAAATTTGTCTCTGGGTAATAGGTTCTTTGCAGTTGATGGAACACAACAGCAGAGAACTCTGTTTGGGGGACAGTTAGCGTTATGCTACAATAAAGGCCATGTTTTTAGCTGTTTCTGACTATGCCAAGCATTCAAAGTGCAGAAATTGAAGTATTCTTAATCCATAAGCTACTTTTGTGTCCCAAAAGTAGAGAAATATTCAGGCAATAAAGGCTAAAAACTCACCGAGAACAGTAGGCAGGATTTTTTTTAAAGCCTCTGTCTAAAGCAAGGATAAGCCGTGTCACACAACACTCATGTATGATCCATTTCCACAAAGCGGTCTGGTTTGGTTCAGTACAGTTTTGTTATGCTGTAGCTCATTAAACTCTGATCCAACCCAGGTTTCCTCAGTATCCGTACAGTCTCGCTTGTTGTGACAGGAAATCTATTTCTTCAAGAGATCAAGATCATTTGGATCTGCTCAGTAGGACTGGTAGTTTGGCTCCAGATGGCTCTTAATTTGGCTTTTTAAAAATGTGGATTAAATAATGACAAAGGATGGAGGAGGAAAAGAAAGTGTGACTCAAACAGAGGCTATAGCTGCTGTGGCTCACATAGCAACGTCATTTTGTAGCACAGACTCATTCATAAACAGCACATTTCTACTCATTCACTTACCCAACAAAGTTTATTTGGTTGATGGTATATTACCGTCTCAATTAAATGCATGTTTGTGACAAAATCTGATTTTTTTTATATTTCAAAAGGATTCAGCTAGCCCCTTAGCTTGGTGCAAAACTCCCCTGGACTCCTTGTCTCCTTTCATCTGGCTAGATGACGTTAGAAGGTCTGCAGGACGGAGTCATTTACGATATTGATCACTTCTGTGCCGGGTAAATCAGTGAAAATCTGGTAAAAATCACTTTTTTGTAAAGTAGGGATCATATAACCTGACATACCAGATGGATGTGTTTCACACATCCATTCTGTATGTCATATAACCAGCAGACGGTGCGGGTTTTAATCCAACCAGTGGCTCCTTTCCTGGAGTTTTTTACAAATGACAGGTGTGTGGTGACTTATCTAATGTGTGCATTCACAGGATTAGATTGTTAAAAATCAGTATGAACTGTTTTTATGTCTGTGATCTCCCACATTTTTTTTTAATCTGATAAGATTTTTAAATCATCTAGCGTGTGGGTAGCTTGATTCAGAAATTGTGTTAATGAGAACACTTCTGTAAGAAATAAACACCTCTGTTAAAATGCTGTTAACACACTCCCACTTGCATAGCAGGCTCTACGCATACTGATAAATGTGTCGGCATGTGAAGAGCTTTTTAACAGCGAGACACACTTAAAGGGACCAGCGTGCATGCCTCTCACTGTGAGCTGAAGAGAGTCCAGAATGAACTGACATGTCTGAATACATTGTTTGCTCCTGTTCAGCCAAACTATACTCAAATGAGAATATTCTTCCAGAGTTTAGGGAATATTTGTCCATGTTTTTATCTGTTGATTAAAGATAGCCTTTATTGTCCCATAAACATCAATACATCACATAAGTAGCCTCAATGACACTTGCACACTTTGAACATGTAACATAAATACAGGGCTGGTTTGAGGCAGATGTAGAGGTTGATCAGTGTTGGAGGTGACTAAGTGCTGCTATGTCAAAGCTCTTGTTAAAGTGGGCCCTTTTTCATTTCAGAGTCCTGTGTCTGATGGCAGCAGTGGGAAGGCTAGATAGAAACTTTTAAAGGTCCCCCACATTACTTTTAACACCCTGGAGCTCTCTAAGAAGCTTTATGAATAACCTTCATTTTAACCATCTTAACTAGTCCTAAATTTAAGGGGATACTCTTAGAAAAAGCAGTGAGATTTTAGCATTTCACACTTTTCCAATCTTTAGCTGACACTGTCCAAACTTTTTTGAAAAGTGGTGCAGGCTTAAAAATCCAAAAAGGCTTACATGTCTGTTAAAAAGGCCTTTCTCTATTTATAAGTGATGACATTGTTTTTTTTTCCTTTATAAACAATGTCCCAACTTTATCGGAAGCATGGTTGTATCGATTGACTGATTGATTGATGTATTTATTTCAAACAATTAAAGTGACAACATAAAAACAACTAAATAAAGGAAAATAGATCAGGGCAAGAAAAAAAGACGATAACTACCATCTACAAATGTTTTAGCACCTCAACTCATCGAACCCAATAACTTCCTTTTTTTTCTTAATTTTACATTAAATTGTGAAACCATTTCCCTTTACAGGCGTATTACTTCCTTTATTTTGTCCGTAAATTCATAGGTGACAGCTCACTCTGTTGACTCTTGTCTGCTAAAATACAATTAAACCAAAAGCTTTTTGGAATGTCATTTTTAAAAATAATACACCAAAGGGGTTTTAACATGATGATGCTCCACAGCCATAGTGTGTATTTTGCAAAGAGGTGCAATTGAAGCCAGCATGAGACTCCTCCAGAGACGGGAGACAGCAGGGATTGACTGGAGGCCGAAGGGTGCAGCAAACATTTTGTTCTTTCAGGGTTTGCTCAGTCTGCGACACTTTGAAAACCTCTAATCTAATTATTAGTCAAACTTGTTAAAGTCCCAGTGAAACACAGGGCGAGTGTTCCTGGTGACCATGCAGTCTGTATCTGCCCGCTGTTGCAACATAGCAATGGATCTTAGTCAATACCTTAGGGTGTGACTTGTGCAGTGCGAGTCACAAAATAAAGTGTGATGGCGTTGTGTGTGGGTTTGTCTGTGTTTGTGTGTGAGGTCACTGGAAAAATAACCTTAGATCTGCTTCCTTTTATCCTCAGGAAACACCTCCCTTTTCCCTTTTCTCCTTGGCTGCTGATGGACCACTCTCTCTGTGGTTCTTGAACAAAATCGTCTCTCAAACCAGGAACCTTCAGTCTTCGTTGTCTGAGACACTTGCTAAATGAGGATCCTCTTCATTTGTGCAAGGTTTGTGCCTCCAGAGTACAATTATTGCACTGAAATGTGCAAAAAATGTTTTTAACATGACTAAACATAAGGTATAAACAATGCCATAAAACAATGCGGCCCCTTTCTAACACTTAAATATTTCAGATCATCAAAAAAAATAATTTTACAAAAAGATAACCAGAGTAAATACAAACTGCAGTTTTTAATCAATGATTTCAGTTATTAAGGGAAAAAAGCCATCCAAACAAACCTGGCCCTATGTGAAAAAGTAATTGACCCCCTTGTTAAACCACACCCAGGCCTGATTACTGCCAGACCTGTTGATTCAGAAACCCCCTAACTAGAACCTGACAAAGTAAGGTAGGCTAAAAGATCTCACAAAGCAGCACATCATGGCGCCATATAAAGAAACTTAAGAACAGATAAGAAGCAAAGTCATTGACATCTATCAGTCTGGAAAGGGTCTAAGACTTCAGCAATCCATGGTGAGAGCCATTATCCATAAACGGGGAAAACTTTAAACAGTGGTGAACCTTCCCAGGAGTGGCTGGCCTACCGAAATGACTCCAAGAGCTCATTGAAAACTCATCCAGGAGGTCACAAAAGGTCCCAGAACAACATCCAAAGACCTGCAGGACTCACTAGGAGCAGTAACACTTCACACTACTACATTTTTATTACAGCAGCGCGTTACTTTGTAGCAAGTAACACCCAACACTAATAAAATATAGATCATGTCTTATTGTAAAACTTCTCAGTAGATACTCAGGATTTAAAGTCAACTTTGAATGCTTTTTGCTTTTATTTGATTAGATTTATAGATCAGTAGTTTTATTTCCCTTCAGTAAATTTGAACCAGAGTAACTGTACTCTTTCTTGGTTACAATAGTTGTGTCCTTATCACCTCTGGCTACAAAGCCATTTCTACTGCTTTGAGTCTTCAGCAAACCACAGCAAGAGCCATTATCCACAAATGTAGAAAACTTAGAACAGTGCTGAACCTTCCTAGGAGTGGCTGGCCTACCAAAATGACTCCAAGAGTGTATCAAAAACTTATCAACGTGGTTACAAAAGAACCCAGAACAGCATCTTAAGACCTGCAGGACTCACTTGACTCAGTTAAGGTCAGTGTTCATGATTCGACAATAAGGGTGAGACTGGGCAAAAATGGCATCCATGGGGCAGATCCAAGGCCAAAACCACTGCTGACCAAAAAGAGCAAAAACATTTGTCTGTCATTTGACTAAAAATATCTTGATGATCCTCAAGACTTTGGGGAACATATTCTGTGGACTGATGAAACAAAAGTTGAACTTTTTTGAAAGTGTTTCTCATTAACCTTGCAAAGCAGATGGATTTGCCTGTTTCCGTGTTTCTTATTGGCAAATCCATCTAACAAAGCTCCCATCTGAACCGTTTGGGCCCGGTTAGAAAGTGACAGGACCAATCAGCATAGAGGAGCAGTACTTTTGGGCGTGGCAGAGTCGTGACGTAAACAAGCAGCAACAAGAGGCCGGTGCAAGTATGGCGGAAGACAATTGCATGGATGCTGCTTAAAATGTATCAGTGTATCAGAACTTGACAAAGTTTCATTGTTGAAAGAAGAACAAAGAACGGCAGTGAGTTGTTTTCTTTTCAAAAACGACAAAAGTCGTGTACTGATATGTTTACAGTCGCCATGGTTCACATAATGCAGCTATCTATGGAGTTAATTCATCGATACCAGCACACCTCTGTTTGGGGCTACAACGTCACGGGTTTTGTTGCTCTGATTGGCCTGTAAAGATGTGACAGACAGAATGTTCATCCAATCACCCTCCGAGTTTTTTTCAAAGGCTCTGCCCTTTCCCAAATGTCATCCATGGAAGGTTTTCCTGATGGATGTGTGATAACAAATCCATCTGGTGTGTCAGGTTAGTATTTTTTCATATCAGCCCTTAAATAAATCTCAAAATAACCACTAAAGTTTTGTGGCTACTAAAGTGATGGGTCAAGGAACTTTTCATTTTCAGAGTTGCCTGCTCAGCTGTATATTTTGCATTTTACTTACAGGTTAAAGAAGGTGATCCTATTTTTTGACCATTAAATAGCTGTGTAGTCGTTTACAGGCATCAGGAAACTTCACAGATCAGTCAAGAAATTGTGAATTAACACATTTAAGCAGAAGTTTGAATTAAAGAAACAAGCACTGACCTGAAATAAGACCGTACTGAGGGTTTTATAGTGGCACTGACCCTGATTCTTGTCAGAGAAAGTGCTGTTTACTGTGAAATTACAGGAAACTAAAGATCTGAAAGAGCAGAAACAGAGCAGTCTTGGAGATTTCTTAAACTCGATGTGGAAAGTAAAGATAGATATCAAAGACAGTATAATTTATGACCAGGGGCGAGCTGTTTCCTGATGCCAAACTGACATTTTTGGGGGGTTACACAAACATATGTGTCACTAGACTGGATCCCCTCTCCTTCCTCTCTGCTCCTTCTCAAAAATTTAGAAGCCAAATTTAAACATTTGAATAAAACACAAAGAACAAATTATTTTCTTTGTTGAGCCTGAACAAAGGTCTCCCTTCCTTGTATGCCTCAGTCACATCCCCTCCACCCCACACTATCCCACCACACCCCTTTCAGGAGCGGAACAAGCTGTGAATGGTTCCCCCATGTGTAAACGACTTTTTTTTTATGGCAATCTAATAATAAAAATCCTGCAATGGTCATATATTCTTTAGAAGATAATTTCCAGGTGACTATACATATTTTTACTGACACATCATCTCCCCATGTCCACTGGGGCCCTCTGTGTCACCTTAGGTCATTGTCTATAGCTGCCATGTTTATAGGAAGCCTGTCCTGCTCCTGTTCTTCCACTTCCCCTAAGACCCTGCAGGTTCATAAGAAAGCGAGAGAGAGTGTTTCTCTGCAGGAAGCTTCAACCTGGCTGTCAAAGAGCTGAGAGACAAAGCAAGAGAAGCTTTCTGTGAAGTTACTTGAAGTATCAAATGCAACAGTCTGGCTCAAAGCTTTCCAGCTTGTGTTACAAACAATAATCCATGTGCCAGTGAAATCTAGGGACCATAATAGAATCCAGACTTTGACTAATGGGCCGAAACAATAACTATATGACAGCACAGAGTGTGCACTTTTGAAACTTCACAATGACCTTCTTCTTGCAGTAAATTCTGGCAATTGTGTTATCCTGATACTACAAGAGCTTAGCTCTGCTTTCGTTATCGTTGATCATGGTACTTAGAATCATTCGCCTCCAGTGCTGTGTTGGCAACAGCCTTGAGCTGGGTCAGTACATTTATTGGCACTTTCACTCCCTCAATTGCAAATTTAACCAGTGGGGTACTTCAAGGATCCATACTAGGCCCCAGTCTGTTCTCCATGCTACCTCTGGGGCAAATTATTCAGAACCACAACCTCTATATCATTGTTACACTGATGACATCCATCCATCCATCTGATCTCACCTCTTTCATAACCTGTCTTGATGACATAAAAAACCGGGATGCCCACAATTTCCTTCAACCTAAGAACCAAAGCAGTTCTTTGTGATCCCACCAAACTGGTCTGATGTAACTTAGGTCACATGTTCTCATATTTAAATTTATCCTATATTGCACTCCTTCCCAAAGTCTGGGTTAGGACCCACAGATAGGCAGTGGGAGATTTTTTAGGGGGTTCACAAGATTATACAATACGATACGATACGATATGAAGCACTTTATCGTATTATAGCCACATGGGGGTGCTCCACCAGGAAAGCTACAATCACAGTTATTGATGCCTGGCTAGTATAAAAAGAAACTCATTGTTCCAGACCTGACAGCTACTGAAGGCCGAAAAGCTCGGCTATGCTTTCCATGTGGACAGACACAAACTAACGTGGAATCATGCCGCCATAAATGTCTGGTGCGTCTATACCTAGCGCTATCTTCCTCCTTGCTACAAGCCAATATTCTCCCATAAGTTAGGGGGCAGTGTATTTAAAAATCACATATGTAGCATGTTTTGATGTCTGGCACATCCGTGGCCAGGCAAAAATTTCTGGCTCAGGGCACCTGCAAAGGGGCCTGTCCGGAGATTTTATGTCACGTTTGATATGCATACACCCACAACTTTGCAGTTGTGTCAAGCATAAAACAGACTTTAGGGGCAATGTGAGGTCAAGTGGCCCCTTTCAGCACACAAAACTGAAAGCGCTAGGTCAGGACCAGATTGAGAGTTTGTCCACACGGAGACGAGTTCAGAAGTATCTGCAAAAGTATTTTATCGTATCGTCATTACATCCACATGGAAGCATGTTTTGGGAGCCCATAAACGCTACTTTTGAACCGGGTCCCAGAGTGAACAAATCTGTATACCTCAGCCGTTTTGTCTCAGTATGTACAACCAAACGCATCTTTCCTGAAACGATTGCGCCACAGCCCACTTAAACCGCATGCTCGAGCCCAGCCATCAACAAATACTCTGACAGGTTACAGGATTGTGTTTGTGCTGCAAAAGCTCCTAAGCTTATTTTAGCTCTGACTGCAAAATCTTCTGCTCCTCTATAACCACAAAACCAACAAATGGTCATGGAGAACAGCGTACACCACATGTTCTTGAATCTGCCACGGAGTGCAACTGGAACAGCAGACAGGAGACTGTTACGGGTAAAAGAAAAATTTTGGGTGCGCTTGCTCTCTAATCTTCTCTGTTTCTGGTGTGTTTCTATGGCAGTATTACTGTGTCACTTACATGCCTGGCATATAAACTACAACACTTTCGGTCGTTACATTTCTTGATACGATGCCTTGTTTATGTAAAGCTTTTTCAAAACGAAACAGAACTATAGCATTTTCGTATCCACGTGTACAAAGCCTAAGTCCTGAATTAATGTTATCCAAGCTAGCACTGGCCATCGGCTCAACTTTATGTCTGATGAAGGGCTAGGGCCCGAAACGTCACATGTGGTGATAATCTTCATTAAATAAGCCTTTGGAGCAGCTTCTGGTGTGCTGACTTATTTTTTTCTGTTTTACCATCAGCTCAACCAACCAGAGGACAGTGCAGAAGGCAGACTTGCTAAGCAATAACACATAGAAATCTAAGTTGTTGGGGCCCGATAGCTTGTTTCTATTAAAAAGTGGACCACCGGAAAAAAGACTGGAGCCAGTGAAGAGAAGGTAGAACGGGGCTTGTATGATCCTGCTTTCTGGAGCCTGTTGGCAGCCTGGCATCTGCTGGCAGGACGGGGATGACAGACTGGTACCAAAATACAGGAAATTAGAGTAATCTAACTGGGATGAAATGAAAGCATGGATAACTTTCTCTAAATCAAGCAGTAACTTTTTCTGAATCAAGCGTAGAGCTTTAAAACCTTGAATGGACTAACTCCGTCCTGCATATCTGACCTGATTGATGCAGACCCCTCAGATTTTCAGCTATGTCCCTTTTGGAAGTCCCTTGTTCTAACTATAAACTCAGAGGTGATCATGCTTTCTCAGTCTTGGGCCCTCAACTGTGGAACAGCCTTCCTTTCACAATCAGAACTGCCTTCTCAGTTGACACGTTGAAATAACGCCTCGAGACAGACTTTTGTATGTTAGCATTTGAATCTTCTGATCCTCTGTAGGTGTATTCTCATATTGGGTCTGTGTACATGTGTTTGCAGTATATGCATTTAAATCTATGCCTATCTGAATGCTTGTGCATATATTTATTTATGCACATGTGTATTTCTCTGCCTTATATGTGTTTGTGCGTTTATTTTTTCTCTTTTGCAATTATTTCTAGTTTTTGTATGTTCTTCTCCAGTCAGCACTTTGGTCAGCGGGTGCTTATAAATGAATTCAGTTTTATTTTGAGTTTTTATGAAATACATCCAGAGGCTTTTTTGTTTATTGTTGCACTTGCTTCTCCTCTTCTTTGTTTGTTGTTCAGTAGTGGTTGCTGCCCCTGGAATGATGAGTAAATACGAGCATGTATGACTCTCTTTTTTATGTCTTCTCAGACACATTAGTCATGTGATTACGTGCATCCAGCCGTGGCTCCCATGACAGTTTGGAACCAATACAAACACCATTGATGGGTGGTTCAGTGATTTGAAGGCCCCAGGCAAAGATTAATATGAGACCCTTCTCCATTTAGCTCAAAGCAGTTATAACAAGCAAACAAAATATTTTGAAGCATCTATGTTAAGGTAACTTAGCCAGGGAACTACACCCAGAAATCACTCAAATACCCAGCAGTATTTCATCAGCTCTTAGAAGAGCATTATGACGCAAACTCACCACATCATCATCATATTCCTGCTGGAACTTGTACTGTTGGGGCAGTACCCAGTTTTCTAACACAAATCATGGATTTTTATGTAATGCATGCCACTTTACCACGTAGTTATCCACCAATTCATTGTGTCAGTATGTCCAACTACTACTACTTGCTTGATATGAAGACATTTAGGTACATTTTGGAGCATTTTGATGTGCTTAGATCTTGCTGTTGGGGCCAGGGGTCCTCCCAGAGACTGTTTTGGATGGTTAAGATCTACTTTGATGCTGTTTTATTCACTCTACACTCCTTATTTACATTCATAATACAAGTCTTAATCACCAACGGTAATGATGGATTTAAATGTCATATTTAATGAGCATCTATGCTGACTGTCTCATGAGGCCTCAGGCTATAGGTTATAGGCACTCCACTTTAAAGGCAGGAAGTAATTTCTACATAGATAAATGCCATCCAAAAGCTATGGTTTAAGCTGTTTATGACTATGCCAAGTGTTCAAAGAGGGAAAATAAAAATATTCTTAGTTCTCCAGCTACTTTTGTGTCCTGAAAGTAGTAAACAATTCAGGCAAAAAGTTTTTTAAAACTCAAGGAGCAGCAGGCAGGAATTAAAAAGCTGGACGAGCAGTGTCACAAGTTGCTAGTGTGTGAGCCATTTCCGCAAAATAGTTCTGTTTGGTTCAGTACAGTGCAGTACAAACTAATCTTCATGTGGCTTTTTAAATGTGGAAAATAACAACAAAGGATGGAGGAAAGGAAACCAGCCTAGCCTCTTAGCTCTTAGCGCTAGACGCTAGGAGGTCTGCAGGAGGGAGTATTTGTGATTTTGATCGCCTCCATGTCACTGTAACACTATAGTATCCTACTGTTGTTTTAGGGCTGACAGCTTCAATTCGATTGGTCGATTGTTTCGTCGAAAAGCTTTTGTCCGACCAAGATCAGTCTGGTCAGTGAGTAACTGGTGTCATTATTGAATCAAAAGCAACTAAAAGAATTGGTCAACAGACTGAAATTTGTATCAAACAGAGTTGAAATAAAATACTTGGGGGCCCCTGCTCCTCCCTTAGAATTGTCCAAATGGTATTGTCCAGCACCGCAAAATAATGCAAGTAATTTTAATTAAACCATGGTAAAAAAATATATTGCTTATCCATTGGGAAATTATGGTTCAGAAATACATTTAAAGGCATAGATATGTGTAAAAATGATGCTAGCTAGTTAAGGGGGCCCTGTGTAATAATCTTTCTGGGGGCCCAAAATCCCTAGCTACACCCCTGGTCTCTCTATGTACCTAAATTGCTGTGGAAATGGGCTGTTGCTTTGAAAATGAGACTTATTTTATGTGAAAAGAGTGCAAACGTAACCTGTTATTGATCATAGCTATGTGTAATTGTGATCCTTTCCATTTTATCATCTCTTGTGAAATTCACGCCTGAGTTATGCATGTCTGTGATTTAATGGGCGTGTTTTTTCTTTCCTAGATAAGGATTTTGGATGGTGTAGGGGCTGAGTAATCAGGCCGGGCTTCAACTTCTGGCCAGGACAGGACTTCCTTCCTGACATGGTCCGGCAAAGGAAACAAAAACATTGGGAGCTTTAATAAACGGAGACTATGCGCTTTCAGTGGGTATATAAACGCAGGATCGTCGATCAAAGAGACTTGAAACGCGGTTTGAAACTCTTATAACGTCGTCATCATGGCTCTCGCGCCACACACAGCACGCGCGTTTGTCATTTGTGTGTTTATACTCCTGAAGCTGGAGGAAACGGTTCTCTCTCAGCGAGGATACTGCACCGGGAATACGTGCTTCGTACTTTACCAGGAGCAGAAGGACTTCCAAGGCGCGGAGAAAAGCTGCAAAGACTCGAGAGGACAGGTATTTGTGCACGAGTCGGCAAACAAAACGATACTGAGTAAAATATTACGCGGGCTAAGTGGTAGAGTTTGGCTGGAACAGTCCGGGAAGAAGAAGGAGGAAGCAGGTCGCAAAGACTGCTTTTCTTTGCCCGTTTTCAAGGGGCAGCTCATGAGGTTGAAGACAGAAGCATGCCAATCAAAGCTTGTTGGATTTTTGTGTCAGTATACTTACAAAGACACGTGCAGAAGCTTTAACACAAATGGAGGCACACAGGTGAACTACACCTCGCTCATGGTTATGGACGAGTCAGAGACATTTCCTCCAGGAACTCTCGCTCTTGTTATAACAGGGGGTGAAGTCCTGGATTCAAGGCATGTGTGTCACAATAGTGACTGGTTAAAAGCTCCTTGGCAGTGTGACATGTTAAAAGGCGGATGTGACCACAGCTGTAATTCTACCACACATACCTGCACCTGTCCTGCAGGGCAAAGCCTCCATGCTAACAATATATCCTGCACTCAGAGGGCTGCGGAGGAGGATAAATGTGCAGAGCAGAACCTTTGCACAGGTGTGGGTGAAGAGTGTGTGACTACCCAGGATGGGATCAAGTGCAGGTGCAGACATGGCTTCATTAAGGAGAATGGCGTGTGCTTGGACAATTCAATCTGTGACAAATGTGAGCAAATGTGTGATAAATTCAACGGGGTATCCAAGTGTTACTGCAGGGAGGGGTTCAAGGTGACTGACAAAGACCCCACGAAGTGTGAGCAGCACTGCGCCAAGAGACAGTGTCTGGCTGATTGCATGCCAGACCACCCGCTGCAGTGTCACTGCCCTGATGGTTTCATTGTAGACACGGTCAACGGGACCCGCTACTGCACGGACATCAACGAATGCGATGTCAAAGGTCAGTGTGAACACAAGTGTGTGAATCAATTTGGTCGATACTTCTGTTTGTGTGACCCGGGGTTCAAGCTGATCAAGGGGCGCAGATGTGTTCCAGTCAAACCTGAGGTGGAGGAACCAGACTCCAGCACTCCATACCCCACCATTGCCGGCGCTCATGCAGCCATCATGCCCTACTACATCAAGACCGGCAGCGTCCTTGGTATTACAGTGTTCATGCTTGTGTTAACCATGCTGTTATACTTCCTGGTGCGAAATATGCTCAAACGCTGCGGGAAATTTCAGCTGACCTCCATCAAACAACATGACATTGATATTTTCTACCTACAGCAGGCGACCACAGACACATATAAGATGCTACCTTATGAATGATTCAGAGACACTTTGAGATGATGTGATTATACTGATGCTGCTTTTTGGGCTTGTCTTTCCTTAGTGTTGGACTTTTCTAAGAAATCCACAGGCATAGTAGGTAGGAAAATGTTCATACTGTAGATTTTAAAGCTGCAACCAGTCACATATTTGTAAAGGCCTAGTCAGTCTTATTGAAGTGAATGTGCAATAATCAAAATGTGTTCGAGAAAAAAAGACTCACTTTTTATAACTTCCATTCACTTGACTGGAATTGAGGGCTGAAAGCAAAAAGTGTAGGACAGAAGCAGCTAACATTGACAACTATGTGAAGCTGCAGCATTTAATTCTCTATCTTTTATAAAAAGACACATTTTTACATCAACTGAAAAATGATGAAAAACTGATATATTAATTTAAGTTTCTGTTTGTTTGTTGTTTGGACAACATTTGAGTCACTATAAGAACAAAAGTCCCAGCCAGCACTTAGCTTTGATGTTTACATGTAAAATTAATATTAATTCAAAACACTCATTTTAATGCACTGTCGATACTTTTATGGATTTAAAATACACTGATGAAAATACTGACTTACCTTACAATCATAGTGGGGAAATATGATGGATGTTGAACATACAGCAGGCCAGTACTAACACTTTAGTCACCTTTAAGTCTCTGTGGTAAAAACAGTTTTTGTAGTTTTTGTCTCCAAATATCTATTTTAGCTGGTCTTAGTCTATTCTTCCTTTTGGTAAAAATGTAGTTATTGCAAAAAAAAGTAATTGTTTTGTACGGAGAATAACAAGGGCCAAAAGCTAAAATGCTGAGAATTAAATTGAAATTTTGAGAAAAAGTTGAAATACAGTTAGAATAAAGTCAAACCTTCAATAATAAAATCAAAGCTTTGAGAATAAAGCTAAAATATTGTTTCAAGATTAAAGTCAAAATGTTAAGAATAAAGTAAAAGTTCGACAAAGTTGAAATTTTGAGAATAAGGTTGAAAAACAGTTTTAAGAACAAAGTTAAAATGTTGAGAATAAAGTAAAAATTCTGACAATTAAGTCAAAACTTTGAGAACAAAGTTGAAATACAGTTTTAAGATTGAAGTCAAAATGTCGGGAATAAAGTTCAAATGCAGTTTCAAGATTAAAGTCAAGATGTCTAGAATAACAATTAAATCCAGTTTCAAGAAAAAAAGTCAAAATGTCAAGAATAAAGTCAAAGTTTAGAGGATTCAATTTAAATATACTTTCAAGAAAAATGTCAACATGTCAAGAATAAAATTTAAAAACAGTTTCAAGCTCTAAGTCAAAATGTCCAGAATAAAGTCAAAATGTTGAGACTAAAATTTAAATTAAGTTTCAAAATCAACATTAAATTGATAGCAAACTCAAAATTTGTAGAAGAAAGTCAAAATAGTTTCAAGATGAAAGTCAAAATAATGACAATAAAGTCAGAATGTCGAGAATAAAGTTGAAATACATGTTTAAGCAAAAATTCAAAATTTTGATAATCAATTAGAACCTTATTAAAATATAACAAACAGCAGATCTCAGACAGTCACTCTGAGTTTATGAGCTAAAAAAAGAATCTCTGTTGTTAATCCATTTATGAAGTATGGTTTCATGTGTTCATCAATACAAGGCTTTCAGTTACGGTCTAATAAGATTTGGCGTTATTTTTAAGATATTAACTTTTTTTCTCAAAATTGTAGTTTACATTTTTTTTATATTGACTTTATTCTTGATTCTTTGACTTGTATCTTAAACTGTTATACCATTATTATACCACCGCTTTATTTTTTCCTCACCTCTGACCTTAACCCTCTTACATAGTTTTGACTAAAAGTAAAAACTAAAATCTAAGGACTTTAAAATTAACTGAAACTAGACCCAAGCTATAAAGGCTAAGAATTACTCAAATAATAAAAAGCTAAAAAGCATTTTAATCTGAAAGGTCACATATTTTACCCTTTTAAGACAAGTTTATATTGGTCTCAGAGGTCACCAAAGCATGCCTGTGAAGTTTGTTGCTGAAAAAAAAAACATTCTAATATTGGATTTTTGCATGTCTAAAAACCCCTCTGTTTCAGCCCTGCTCAGAACGAGCTGTTTCTGTGTCTGTGGCTTTAAATGTTGATGAGCTGTCTGACTCCGCCCCTCTCAGGAAATGGATGTGGCTCTCCTGATCCTCCTCTCAGCTGCCAGCTCAGTATTGGTGAGCACCCAAATCTATGTACTGTCAGCCAGTCCTCTGACAGTTATGCTAGTTAATAGGCTGTTGTATTTTGATCAGATCTACACAATATATGATGGAAGGCTAAGGAGAAGTCTGTTCAAAGCTTCTGTATTGTCCTTTAAAGGTTATTCTTTCTCAGATGACGTTCTGCAGAAGTAAAACCCCGGCCTTTCTTCTCTTAAGTTAGTCCATCCAGTTAAACAACAATTTTCTTTCACTGAAAAATAAAAGACACAATAAGATGAGCTAAAACACGTACATGGTGACAACCAAGACTATCAGCATCTCTTAGCAGCAAGAAGCTGTTCTTCCATGAGTGAGACATCCCATGAAAGCTATGAATATTAGGCAATTAATTATTTTTAAGATAAAAAAAATGCAGGCAAACTACTGCACACTTTACACGTTGGCAATATTTGGGGAAGTTTGTGAAAATGGCGAGGACTGAGGGCTTCAGAAAGTGATTTTAAAGCCTTGTAATTTAGGTAAATTAAAGTAAACAGTAGTTGAGTAAATGTTTATTTTCTGAAATTGAAAATAATACCAAATGCTTTCAAAAAGATCAAAAATGGAGTTTAGTCAGAAGCATGTAGTTTGCAGCTGCTCTACTCAGACAGTGTAGGTGTGGTGCAGGGTTTATGGACTATACCCACTTATTTTCCAGTCTCCATAGTTAAACCGTGTCTAAATCCACTCTCCTAGGATGACAAAGCTAACAAAAACAGTCATTTGAGTAGATTAGAGCGATGCTTTGTATTGTTGGCATTATTTACTCAACATGCATAATTATGCAGCTGTCTGCAGCCTTTAGTCATTGGGCCTTTAGCGATGGTAAATCTGCTCTTCTTCAGCTCTTCATTTCATAATGATCCTCCCTGAAGAAGTAGAAGTTAAGCCACAAGTGCAAATACTAAAGGAGCATTTTTAAGTGAAGTACGTATGCAAGATAGTCTTAAATGTTTATAACCCAGTCTGTTTATCCTTTGCAGGACAGGCTGCTTGAAAAATGTGGGGGATAAATTAAGAGAAACCCCTCCTCAGCAGACACCACTACACTGCTGGGCACAATGACTAACTTTGACGAATGTTATCTTGTAAGATATGTCAGATTGTTTTGCACAAATCCAGTCTTTATGGACATATTTATCAAATGCATCAATCTGAAAGGTTTCTTTTCCAGTCAAACAAATCCATGATCTGAAACATCTAATGGGTAGGTTTTTTTAACCTAAAGACAGCAGCAGTTCTGGGAACACTTGGGAAGCCCATTCATCTCCATTAACATTCAATCATGGCTTGATTTGGGAGGCAGTTTACCACCCACAAGGGTTTCCAGTCTTACCGAGTGGTCTGCCTGTGGGAAGAAGGAGCTACAAAGAGGGGTCACAAAGCTTGCCAGCCCTTCCAAAGAGGAAACTCTTAACAATCTTGGATATATTTAAGCAACAGTTTGTGTTGGGAGTTAAATTTTTGTCTAAGAAAAACATAGTTATTAACAAATTATTAACAAATTAGCTTATTGCTAATGTAAGCTGCGTGCAGCTACTGCATGCATGAAGCTTAGATTGTTGCACTATTTGATCTGCTATTTTTCACACCAGCATATTGAAATTATAACATGTTAATTGTAAAGTACAGTCTCATCAGAGAATTGTGTGTATTGCACTTAAATCAAATGGAGACTCTGAGTTCAAAATAAAGTCACAAACCTCAAATAACAGCCTCACAAGAAATATATAATAGCTGATCTAAACATAATAAGATGATTTTATAGGTTCAAGTAGCAAGGAGACATTTTTAATCCAAATTACATTATTCTTACTTTATAAATTGTTCTAAAGAATCTAAAATTTCCAGGGAAAGTGGTCCGCAACTTATTAGTCAAGCTATTTTATGAAGTAAACTGTAGGAAAAGTAGGCATCTGTGATAAAGGGAGTAGTCTGCTGTTTTGCAGGCAGCTAGCATCCATGGAAACACCTGTCCTACTCTGGTACAACACATCAAATAGCAGCAGTTATCTTTAGTATTTATGGTCCCTTCTAGGTCTCTTCTTGTATTGAAGGGTATGATGATTTCATGCACTGGTTCCTTAACTTTTTCTGTTGGGTCCCCTTCTGACACATGAAAATGTTTTTCATTCAGTTTTCATTACATCACAGGGGTAAAAAATGTGATTAAAAAGTGTATGTTGATTAATCACACGCTGATTCCATCATACAACTGGCTGAAATAGCTTTGTAACTTCAACTGGAACATTAAGAGTTCTCTATGTTCTTGATTTAATGGATAAAACCCATATTTTTACAGATTTACACTATCCTAGATTGACTAGTAAGAAGCCAATCTGTTCTTGAGCTCAAATTTCCCTGTTTCAAACACTAGTAGAAAGTTTTGATGCCATTCAGAGGCATTTCCTTTCCGTTATGTTACTATTATCTTTAAAACCACCAGTAATTCAGTCTTTTTCAAATTATTGCCATCTGCAGTTCATTGTGATTAGTTGTAATTACAAAGCCTATAATTAATGAGGTTAACCGACCTACATCACTCATTTTTACATTTACATTAAGTTTATGTGCACCAGATAAGGCTGCCCAAGGCCATGGCTGGACCCTAGAAAGATGTGGGTTGATATTGATGTAGGGAGATCTGACCAGCTGTGTTGGTGGTAGCCTTTGGGCTAAAATTTGCTCTTTTTTTTATCAGGTTCTCATTAGATTTTTGCACTAACAGAGATGGAAGTCAAGTTATTGTTGTGGTCAGATGTGAAGCCAGCTCCATCCTAATGCCCTTTTTTGCCATCGTAACTTTTTGAAGGTCCTGGTGTGACAATGCACAGTCCAAATGACAGACCAAACAGTTAAGACCAGTGGTCAGCCTATTGTTACCTTAACAAGATAAAAAAAAAAAAAAGGCTTGTGCCATTTTAAGGAGATGGGGTTTACGTTTTAAAAAAAGGCTGTTTTTTTTTACCCCCAAAACCCCCCTAAAATATGCATTTTTGCTGCTCTAATGTACACTGAGTACAAATATAGTTGTCATATGTTATAGGACTCCACCAGGGCCCCTACAGAGGGCTGAGGCCCTGAACCCTCTCCCCTTTATCCCCCTTATGGGCCCCTGGTATCAGAATATCAGAAATGTAATGAAAGGATGTTCTGGTGTTTACTTGCTGTAGAATACTGTAGGTGCTATTACTGATTGTATATCAACACAAAAGGGTTTCTCACACTGTTATACATGCTCTGCTGCAGATTTAAAGAAATCCAGTCAAACTAGCTATAAAGCCTGCACACCTCACTGTGTAAGCTCAGCTGCTCTGTGTCTGTATTACAGGTTTATTTTAGCTTTTACATGCTGCTGTGTTTCATGTTTTTACTGTGGATGTCACTAATGATGATAGTTTGTCACTTATGAATTATTCAACTTTGTCGACACTAGGGATGCACCAATCCACCTTTTCTGGTCCCGATTCCGATTCCGATACCTGGGCTTTGGGTATCGACCGATACGGATACCAATCCGATACCAATCCGATACCAGTGTTAAAAGAATAACCTGCATGCCCTACTGTAAGATAAGACTGGTAATTGTTTTGGGTAAAGCAAAAAATGAGTACATATAGATTACTGAAGTTGATATTTATTCAAACTATAAAGTGTTTAAATGTTTACCAGGAGTTTGGTAAAAACAATGCTTTAGAACTTACAGATAATACTATTCAGTTGTAAACTTTTATACCCTGTAGACTGGTAATGCGGCAAAAAACAAAGAAAGTGCATGAGAGGTAACATTCCAGTACAAAACTGTATTACACAAGTGTTTTTAACCACATTCTGTAAACTAAGTGACAATTCTGTGAGAAAATAGTGCAAACAACCTTGTAAAAAAGGCTTAGAGCTGGTTGCCTAGATCGGCACCATGGATCGGCCCTTTCCCACCGATACCCGATCCAGCTTTGAGGGGCTGGATTGGGCCGATACCCGATGCCAGGATCGGTATCAGTGCATCCCTAATCCACACTATTAGATGATATATAGAGACTATTATTATTTTGTCTGCTACTGTGGTTATTTCCAGCAGGAATGTATTGTTAGTTTAACACTGGAATGAGTATTAGAGGCATGTTGTCGTTCACTGGTGTGTTGATGCCACTGTGTATTAGATATATATCAAACAATCTTTATATGTAAAGTTTGATATGAATGTAAAAGGACGAAATGAACACAGCAATAAATAAGAAAACTGTTCATCTCTCAAACTTTGTGTTTATGTATTTGATCATTTAACCCTTGTTTAGTCTTTATTTTCGGTGTTCGCCATGTTCTAAGGGTCAAAATAATCACTTAAAAAGAACTTGCTTAACCGGATTTAAAACCTAAAACCTATTTTGCATGAAGAAACAACTTTTAAATAACCACAGACTTTCTAAATATTTGGCTTATCCCTCTTCACTGTGCAGACATTCTGTGTTTAACCACTAAAGACAACTTTAATATCGCAAAATGCTTGTTTTCATTACTGAATTAGCATTTTATGAATACTGGTTTTTGTAATAGTTATGTTTGCTAAATTTACTGCATATTTCCTGTTTTTTTTGCCAAGAGATACTTGTGTAGCATGAGAAGGCAACAGAAATGTGCACAACTCAGCTGCAAAATACTAGTCTAGTTGAGATTATCTGGGGTGGATTAATGTGCAAGCCGGTCAAGGCTGCAGCCAATGGGCCCTAATGTGTGAAAGGGCCGTTAGACTGGCAGGACAATTAATCATTTTCAGTTACCTCAAAGGAAATACTGAGTTGACCCATACTGGTCCATAAGAAATATGTATTTATTAAATTAGCACCTGGCTGATTAGCTACAGTAAATTCAGAAAGTATTCAGAACCCCTTCACTTGTTTTCATTTTGTTATGTTGCAGCCTGATGGTACAAAAAAATATTTTATATAATGAAATAAAAATAAATACAATAAAATTTTTTTTTTCATTAATCTACTCTCAGTACCCCATTAGGACAAAGTGTAAACAGAATTAAAAAGATATTTTAATTTTTTTTAATAGTCAATATTTTTGCAGATTGTTGAATGGCAGATAAACCATGGGCGTTAATACGTTATCGTTAACAGACCTAGTTTATTTATATGTTTATTATAAAAGTTGATGTTATTGTAAAAGTTATGATTAGGACTGAAACTCATAAAAGTGGAAAATATTAATTTCTTTGATTCTTAGAGCTGTTTTTTTTCTGCAGGGACCTGCTAGGGTGAGTTTTTGATGTAAACCTTTACTGCTTAAAAAATGATAATGCAACAAAATCACTGTTGTGGTAATTTACTGACATATACAAGGCACTAATAACTTCACAAACATTCCACTCTGCAATTCATATTTGGAAAAATGTTTTTTATTACGTGGCTTTCTTGTTATAAGAGGGGCTGCCATTATGAAAAAAATGCCAAAAATATCTAAAAAATATTTTTAAAAAATAGACAAAAACTTTATAGTTCTGATTAGGGCTGAAGCTGGTTAAATATTTAAGCTTTGAAAGTGGAAATAAATATTTATTTATATGATTTTGCAGGACTTTTTCCGTAGGAGCCACTTGGGTCCCAAGGGTCTTAAATGTTAGTTTTTGATATAAACCTGTACTGCTCAAAAAATAGTAGTTTATTGACACATACATGGCTCTAATAACTTCTACCCCAAACATTCAACCCTGCAATTCATAATTTAGATTTTGTTTTTCTTATTAAAATAGGGGCTGCCATTATGACAAAAATGGCATTAAAATATAAAAGGAAAATCAAAAATAAATTAAAACATTATGGGTTTTATTAGGGCTGAAGCTGGTAACAGATTTAAGCTTTAAATTTGGAGGAAAAAAACTATAATTTATATGACTTTTATAGCAGTTTTTCTGCAGGTACCCATTTGGCTCTCTAGGGTCCTAAGTGTAAGTTTTCCTGGGGGGACCATGGAGAGTTAAATGGCCTTCACCTGTTTCACTGCTGATTATACTGAAAGCCACGATAAAAAACATGCAATGTAAATATAACAGTATGCCTGAGGTGTGAGCTGCCATGCAGTATGATATCATGAATAAACCAACCTTGGTGGAGCGTGATGAGCATGGTAGACCCCACTAAAGAATGACATAGGGGCCAAAGATCACTTTAATCAGCCATTGGAGAGCATTAATTTGACACCTGCAATGTTTGTGTCTTATTTTAAAGAAAATATGTCAAATTTCAAGTTGGTAAATATTCGTTGGGGTCATTTTTGAGCCTAAGTTCACACAAGTCTTCTTTAAAAGGGACACTGTTCATATATCAGCATTTAGAGAAATTTTAATTGTACGTAAGTAGATGTCTTTGGTGTCTTAGAATCATATACAGCACATCATGTTAATAATATTTAATAAAAGGAAAATCAGAAACTTACTATTTACTTATGTGAGCAGGCAGTGTGAAATATTTGCTGTGATATTTTTGGTTGTCATTGAGCCACGGTTTGATGGTTTGATGGTTTGGTTTCCAGTAAACTATGGGTTATAGATCACTGAATTATGGTCTGGTTAACTATTGTCTAACACTGTGTAAGTGAACGTCAGGATGCTGAGTCTCTTACCGAGGTACTCCGTTTCGCTGATGTATGAAAGGAAAACACACCTGGGCTAAATGTGGTCTTCCTTCGAGGAAATGTGCCCCTTCTCTGCACCTCTAGTGGCTGTTTAAAAGTTCATGAAGACAGACAGAGGAGGGGGAGTGACGAATCCTATTAAGTAGACAGACATTTTTGTATTAAATGATGTTCTCCCAGCTGAACAGACCATACTTCCTCTGGATTTGTCATCGATGACTGCTGAAAAGTTTCCTGTCTAAAGTTTAAGTGTGTTTGTTTAGTGACTCCAGTGGTTGTTATAGGGCTGTAGAGTATGATTAAGACCAGCTTATCAGACATGAGATGATGCCATTGAGTTGATTTATGTTGTCATACATTTAACTATTCATTTTAACTTAGCTGTGCTCAAAAGATGCTTCTTTGGTTAATCAAGCAGCATGTTCTGACTTTACAGGAAGCACACCACATTTCTGACAACGCATGTCAAACAAATTAAATTTAGTTAACAGTCATCTTTGTAGAAGCATGCAAGTAAATATAAAGGTGCTCAAAAGCTTTGGGTTAGACAGAATGTGCCTACCATGGTGGAGGTGAAGCTCTGCCAGCAGCAGTGTGGTGTGATCAGCACCGATGCAGCAGGGATCAGTGAGGACGGCAGATTTAGAGAGAGAGCTGTGATTGGCTGGCAGAGCTGAGAGACAATAATTAAAAGCAGGCTGGCTGTCAGCTGATCGCTGCAGAGGGTGACTTCCAGGTTTATTTATTACAGACTTTGTGTGTGCATGTTTGTGGCAGCAGATCTTTTCCATCAAAAAGACACGTTTTAAGATTTTAGTCATCAATAATGCTTGGAAAATTAGCATGCCTAATTGTTTTGATAGTCTGAAACAGCTGAAAATGTGTAATTGCATTTTCTAACCACAAAAATGTTCAGTTTGAAATGAGAGGACAAAAAGTCTTTTTTACCGTGATTTGATTTAACTTTGAAAATACAGCATTTAAGAAAAGGGCACCCAGTCTTTTCAGCCTGAGAGCCCCAGAATAACTGTGTCAGAGACTGGAGACCCCCACTGTCTCTAGAGGAGGTTAAAGCATCTAACGTAACCCACAGCTGTGCATACCCATGAATCCTTCCCGGTACTCACACAAGAAAAACACATGAGAAGACATCAGTGTGAAATCTGTCTTATTATGCCAGTATTCTCCATATAGACTCTAGCACTGAGAATCCAAATTCATTTAGGCGTCTAGGAATTACAGTCTTTTTATTCAGAGTACCTCCATTCTCAGGGGCTTAAAAACTTTAATAGTTCAGTTACTTTTTACATTAAGATGAATAAAGCAGGTTAAATGGTGGTGATGAGTTGACATTTTGTAGCAGTTTGACTGGAGCTATTAATAGGAAGTCCAAAGAAGTATCAATAAAAGTTAAAACAACCACATAGAGGTGCGTACATATATAAATGCCTACCCCTGCACATGCATTCATAAATATTCATACACTATATTGCCAAAAGTATTCACTCATCCAGCCAAATAATTGAAACCAGGTGTTCCAATCACTTCCATCGCCACAGGTGTATAAAATCAAGCAACTAGGCATGCAGACTGTTTTACAAACATTTGTGAAAGAATGGGTCGCTCTCAGAGCTCAGTGAATTCCAGCGTGGTACTGTGATAGGATGCCACCTGTGCAACAACATCAGTCGTGAAATTTCCTTGCTCCTAAATATTCCACAGTCAACTGTCAGTGGTATTATAACAAAATGGAAGTGAT
The DNA here is from genome assembly GCF_018320785.1 of Cheilinus undulatus. Lineage (NCBI taxonomy): Eukaryota > Metazoa > Chordata > Actinopteri > Labriformes > Labridae > Cheilinus > Cheilinus undulatus. The sequence goes on from NC_054878.1 coordinate 10,114,187, forward strand.
TGGGAATGACAGCAACTCAGCCAGCAAGTGGTAGACCACGTAAAATGACGGAGCGGGGTCAGCAGATGCTGAGGTGCATAGTGCGCAGAGGTCGCCAACTTTCTGCAGAGTTGATGGCTACAGACCTCCAAACTTCATGTGGCCTTCAGATTAGCTCAAGAACAGTGAGTAGAGAGCTTCATGGAATGGGTTTCCATGGCTGAGCAGCTGCATCCAAGCCATACATCACCAAGTTCAATGCAAAGTGTCAGATGCAGTGGTGTAAAGCACGCCGCCACTGGACTCTAGAGCAATGGAGACGTGTTCTCTGGAGTGACAAATCGCACTTCTCCATCTGGTAATCTGATGGATGAGTCCGGGTTTAGCAGTTGCCAGGAGAACGGTACTTGTCTGACTGATTGTGCCAAGTGTAAAGTTTGGTGGAGGGGGATTATGGTGATGGCTTGTTTTTCAGGAGCTGGGCTTGGCCCCTTAGTTCCAGTGAAAGGATCTCTGAGATTTTGGACAATTCCATGCTCCCAACTTTGTGGGAACAGTTTGGGGATGGCCCCTTCCTGTTCCAGCATGACTGTGCACCAGTGCACAAAGAAAGGTCCATAAAGACATGGATGAGAGAGTTTGGTGTGGATGAACTTGACTGTCCTGACCTCAACCTGATAGAACACCTTTGGGATGAATTAGAGCGGAGACTGAGAGCCAGGCCTTCTTGTCCAATATCAGTGTGTGACCTCACAAATGCGCCTCTGGAAGAATGGTCAAAAATTCCCATAAACACACTCCTAAACCTTGTGCAAAGCCTTCCCAGAAGAGCTGAAGCTGTTAGAGCTGCAAAGGGTGGACCAATGTCATATTAAATCCTAAGTTCATATGTGAGTCAAGACAGGTGAGCGAATACTTTTGGCAATATAGTGTATATGCACATTTACATTCAAAGCCAGACCTCTGCCATCTCTTGTTTTCGACCTGTCCTTCACTAATTTAACAACTTCTAACTGGATGTTTGTTACATGTTTATTCAAAAAAAAAATACAAATAGGAAATATAAATAACTGATAGATGACTACAGCTCAAGCACTGAGACCATTTTTATGAAATCACCTTGTTTCCAGCTGTAGCTTCACTTTCCTCAGTGAAAACATGTTCATGGTCTGCCTCACCACTGCATCCAGCTGAGGGTTTGTGGTTTCATTCATGAGTCATGATGTTGTAATTGTTTTTTAATTTCCTATTAACCGAGATATTCTGATGAATTCAGACCTTTATGAGTGGGTTTAACAGAAGCTGTGCCAAATATGGAAACATTAAGGCACCACGTTGAAGTTGAAGCCTACAGTGTGTCATATGTCTGGGTGTGAAGTCTGATCAAGCGCCTGCACAATGAGTTAGGACAGACATTTTGTTCATACTGGACAGGGGAGGGGCTGTTGTGCAAGGGGGCGTTCGGTAGATGCTCACTGCGTGCGCGTGGTCTCCGTGCGTAAGTGCGTAAAAAGCCGTGCGTAATTGGGAATTTGGTACTGAGAGCCTGTTGAGCGGCTGTGGAGAGATAGGGAGCAGCAGGCAGATTAAGACGGACTTCCTTCCTCCGGCGGGGCACTAACATGGAGCAGGAGGGTCGTAAACATAAGCAGAAGAGTTACTCAAACAAACACAGACTCTTAGAAGGCGCCGGAATTTAAGCGGACTGTACCGAGGTTCAAACATGGTGGATGTAACGGGACTTGCTCTTATCGTGTTGTCTCTGCTGGTAGAAACTACCGGTGCATTAGAGCCAGATAGCGGCTTCTGCATTGGAAACCAGTGTTTCACTGTGTTCAGAGAACCAGGCGATTTCTCAGCCGGGCAGAAGCATTGCACAGGACTTGGTGGACACTTGATGACTGTGCGTTCGTCCGTATCTCATGATGTTCTTTCTATCTTGTTGGGAAACTCTACTGGGCGGTACTGGATCGGTTTACAACACCCGACTGGCTGCCCGGACGCTGCTGCCGAGCTTAAAGGTTACCACTGGGTGACCAAAGACAGCGAAAGTGACTTTTCCAACTGGATGCCAAGTTTTGACAGCAGCTGCTCTTCTCGTCGCTGCGTGTCAGTTTCCCCGGAGGATGACTTTAAATGGATTCAGGAAGCATGCGACGACCACGGGGCAGGGTTTCTCTGTGAGCACAGCATGAAAGAGCCATGCAAAAGCCTAGCTGTTGCAGAGGGGGAGTCCGTCATCTACAGCACCCCACTGGGCTTTAAGGGGGATGATTTGCTTTCTGTGCCTCTAGGGAGCACCGCTATCCGGATGCCAAGTGAGGCCAAGTACGTGTGCTTCTCTGAGCAGTGGCTGCAAGCGCCGTGGAGCTGTGAGATACAGGAAGGAGGATGTGAGCACAAATGCACTGTGGACCCCAAAAATGTGCCCACCTGCTACTGCCCTCCGGGGCAAGTTATCCACGATACAAACAAAGTCACGTGTGAAGTGGCTGCAGACGACCCGTGCGTAAATATGGGGTGCACGCACGCTTGTTATAAGCAAGGAGATGCATATGCATGCGTGTGTGACCAAGGATTCAAGTTGGCGCAAGATGGCAAGTCATGCGTGGACTTTAATGACTGTAAAGACGAGCGGCAGTGTCCCGGGGATAACTTCAAGTGCATCAACACCGTGGGTGGATATGAATGCGTGTGCGAAGATGGATACAAGCTGAGTGGCGACCAGTGCGTCGACGTGGATGAGTGCGTGTCCGCTCCATGTGAGCACGACTGCAAAAACACACCTGGGAGCTACAAATGCGTGTGTTTTAAAGGATATAAAGAGGATCCAAAGGAGCCGCATAAGTGTAAACTCCACTGTGGGAAGAATGAGTGCGACGCCGAGTGTGATCCAAACGACCATACCCTGTGCTACTGCCCTGAGGGTTACATAGCGGATGAGAGGACAGGCCACACAGCCTGCATGGACATAGATGAGTGTGCTTTTTTTTACTGCGACCAAGGATGTAAAAATACATTCGGCAGCTACATTTGCTCTTGTTCTCGAGGATATACTCTAGTAAACCAATACAAGTGCGAAAAAAACGACGATGACACAGATTATGATGGATTTGAGGGATCTGGAGCTGCCACATCTCCTCCCACAGTGCCACCTGAGATTTCTCCTAACCCAACAAGGCGACCCTCAGTGGTGACCATGGGGGGCCTCGTGGGGATAATAGTGAGCACTGTTATTTGTACTCTGCTGGTGGTGTTCCTGGGTAATCACTTCCTCTGTGGCAGAAAGAAGACAGAGAGTGATGGGGCGTTCAAAGCTGTAGAGGGTGAGAATCACCTAGACACCAGTGATGTTTAAACGAGACTAGACTCACTGAGAGAGAGAGAGATGTTGGTAGTCTGTGCTTCTTTTGGTCTTTGGATTCATGGCTGTGAAACAGAGAGTCAGTGAATAATGAGAAATGGGTGACTTTTGTTAAGGATGCACGGTTGTGGATTTTTGCCGATATATTTCCAAACTCATTCGAGCCAAAACCAATATATTCACACCTTTTTATTGAAAAGAACACCAGCTGAGCAAGGAGTGGTGAAATAGACAGTCGGCTCATTGTTTTATGTTTGAGGCTTCTTTCAAAATGTTCAAGGCTCATGATGGGCCTCTTTGAGTCTGTAAGACTCTGGGCAAGACCCTTTACTCTAGGGCAGGGGTGTCAAACTCAGTCACAGCAGGGGCCGGATTCTGACTTTGGGTCTAACCTGAGAGCCTAACAGGGTCACCTTTTCCTTTTTAACCATAAAATGTCAACCTATCTTTAAACAGAAATGATTTTATGTGGGGGGGGGGGGTAGCATTGGTAATAAAGGATTTTGATATTAAAAAAGTCAACATGATAAGTCTAAAAGCTCATAATCTGAGATGAAAAAGTCAAACTTATTGGTTCAAAAGGTAAAAACATGGCATTTACAGACAAAATAATGTATTTTAAAGGCAAATATATGAGATAGAAAGCTGATCTCATGATTTTTGATGGTCAGAATATGAAATAAAGTCAAAATCATATATTTAAAAGGACAAATATGGGATGAAATTCAAAATTGTGAGTTTTAAAGGTCAAAAATGAGGTGAAAATCCAAATCATGAGCTTTGAAGGTTAAAACAATAAGATACAATTCTTAATCATTAGTTTTAAAGGTTAAAATAAGATATAAAAGTCAAAGCTAGGAGTTGAAAATATCAAAATGTGAGAAAAAAAGTCAAAATCATGACTTCAAAAGGTCAAAATATGAGACAAAATTCCAAATCATGAGTTTTGAAAGTAAAAATATCACTCAGAATTTAAAAGTTTTGATCTGAAAGGTCCAAATATAAAAGAAAAAGTCAAAATCATGAGTTTTAATGGTCAAAATGTGAGATAAAATAAAAAGATTATGGGTTGAAAAGATCAAACTTTTACTTCAAATTTAAAATTGTGATTCTAAAAGGTCAAAATATACAGCTGTAAGAAAAATTATGTGAACCCTTTGAATGTTTACATGTTTTGTTCAATAAAAACATGAGAACATCATTTTTTGTACGGTATTAGTTTAAGCAGACTGAGTTTGTCTATTGTTGTGACTTAGATGAAGATCAGAACACATTTTATGACCAATTTATGCAGAAATCCAAGAAATCCCAAAGGGTTCACATACTTTTTCTTTTAACTGTAAGAACAAAAAGTCAGAACCATAATCTTGAGTCATGATTGTGAGATACAACATTGAAAATATGAAATGAAAACAAATTTCTTTTCCACGTTCCTGACTTTTAATCTAATTAATTCTACTCTCTACGATTTACAATTTTTATGACTCATCGGGGATATTTTAAGATCATCAAGGTTAATTTCACATTTTTGTACTGGAGGAAATCTGCAGATGTCATACTGGGTGGGCCGGTTATAATTAAAGTATGATATGATCTGGTGGGCCACGTATAACTGTGCCACAGGCCAGATTTGGCTTCTGGGCCTTGAGTTTAACACCCCTGCTTTAGGGTGTGTATTTTACCAATATTCAAGGCTGATAATGCTTTAAATTGAAAATGTTTGTTGCTGAAATATCAGCTGCAAATATGAGCAGAAATTTTCATGTCTTCCAATACTGATATTTCACTTTTTAAGCTTGATCGATAGGCTGATAATATCATGCATCCCTAACTTTTTATTAGAAAATAGAAGCATTAAAACGGTCTCCAACCATGCAGGAGGAGAGCTGAATAGATACTCCAGTGCCTCTTTATTTTTCTAAACTAATGTCGATTGATAATTGATAGATGAACTCGTACAAACAGGGGCGGTTTTAGTAATTTGGAGGCCGCCTTCAAAGGTGCCCTTCCCCGTTTATTTTCCAAAAGTAATTATAAAATGAAAAAAAGTATTTGAAACATCTCTCTTTATGTAACAAACCTGCAAAACACAGCTAAATCTGAAACACAAACATTCCAAATACCAGGAGTGAGAGGAACTGATTACATTTATTCGTATCACCTCAAGTAAGAAGCTTTTTTGTGTACTCTTACTGTTAAGTTTTTACAATCAGTAATTTTACTTTTATTCAGGTGTGTTTTTGGGGAAGTATTGCTCCATTTTAAAAAGCATCAATCACTGAGTGAAGGAGACAAATAGTTAAAACAATGAGACCCAAACTTCCAGCTGGTGATGTGAAACTGGCCTGTAGTTTGGCTTTGATTACTCGGGACAGTCAGTGGTGCCTGGAAGAACAATTATCATGTGACTTTACCAAAACCAGTATGTTGGACATTCATATTCTGTTTTTATTGCATCAAGAAAATCAAATTTCCTCCTCTCAGGTTGTACAACAAAAGCAGCATTCAGTGCTTTGACTAGACATGGTATAAATTATTATTTACATTTACTCGAGTAGATTTATAGACCCTTTACTTCTATTTAGGTCATTTTCAACCAAAGTAAATTTGCTTTTAATGGAGTAATCTTGTACACTGAGCATCTCTGCCAAATATCCAACACTACGTCTCATCATCTCTCAGCGGAGACATCAAAACTCAAACTCATCGTATCTCCATGTCTGAGAGGTTATAGAGATGAAAAGTATGTTCCCACTAATGGTGTAATATCTGCTGTTTTGCCACATATTCATTTTATTAAATGCATGCAATCTTAGCATAAAGTAATCTGCCAACTCACTGTGTCAGTATTGTAGTGACGGAGCCAGAAGAGTAAAATACCCAGGCCTTGGTCTAAACTTAGGAGGGTCCGGGGCCAAGCTTCCCCAGACAGTTTCTGCTAATCAGGCAGTTAGAGGCACAAATTTAAGCTATTCTTTTAGTTAAGTTTTAAAATGCCACCAAAACCCCTTACACCAGGGCTATTCAATTACAAATTCAACTGGGCCAAATTTTAAAATCAAGAAGCACAGCTGGGCCAAACATGTTCGGCACCCAGTAAGCAGTTGGTGAGGTCAAATCTGGAACCAATACAGATCACTTTAATGAAAAAAAAATGCACTATTTGTTCACAGTCTCCCTTTTAAATTTGGCAACATGACAAACTCACATCAAGAAGTGCATAAAACCACAACAACAGAGCTGTATTTGAACATGAACCGAGGTAGTAGAAATGTTTTTTTCACTTAAATAAAAATAAATAGAATGAAAAAATAGAAGGAAATTATGTAAATAATAATTTTGGTCAATCTTGCCCAGGCATAAAGAGTATAAAAACTACATTTGCACAGTTGTTGCTGCGGTTTAAAAGGACATGTTTTATACTCTGTACTTTGGGGCTACTTCTGTTGGTCTGAAATACTGTGGGAATTTATGAAAACTTGCGAAACAGGTTGCCCTCTGCATCTTTGGCATGACCACAGTCTGGGCCACTCGGGGGTTGGTTCTGGGCCTCATGTGGCCCCTGGGCCGCTAATTGAATAGGCCTGCCGTACACCATTAAGGCAAAAAAGAGGCAGTTAAACTGGAAACAACATTTTTAAAATGGGATTGTTCACATAATTAAATCATCCCAAAAGATTCAAGGCTTTTCAGAAAACATTTTGGGCTTAAGCCCTTTGAGCCAGACTCTTAGTCTGGTCTACAACAGTGGTTCCCAACCTTTCACTTAAGGCCCTCTAAGGAAGCTAAACAAAATCCCAACAGTACAGCCTACAGTGTATACACTTGTTCTTGACGATGGAGCTATGTATAAAATACCCATTACTACAACTGTGTTGTTAACCTTGCAAGCAGATGGATACACCCGTTTCCTTGTTTTTCACTGGTGAATCCATCTTGCAAAGCTCCCATCTGAACCGTTTGGGCCCGGTTACAAAGTGACAGGACCAATCAGTGACGAGGGGCAGTACTTTCAGGCACAGCAGAGTCGTGACGTAAACAAGCAGCAGCGAGAGCTGGTGCAGTTATGGAGGAAGAGATTAGCGTGGATGCTGCTAAAGCGCCAGTTTTATCAGAACTTGACTACATTTCTTCTTTAAAAGAAGAACAAAGAACAGCAGTGAGTTGCTTTCTTTTAAAAAACGACAAAAGTCGAGTACTTAAATGTCTGTAGTGGCTATGTTTTGCGTTATTCATCAGTAGCTGTGCACGCGCAGCTCGATAGCGGCTACGTCACGTGTTTTGTTGCTCCGATTGGCCCGCAGAGATGTGACAGACAGAACATTCATCCAATCATACTCCGAGTTTTTTTTCAAAGCCTCTGCCTTTTCTCAAACGTTTCCTATTGAAGCTTTCTCAGATGGATGTGTGAAACACATCCATCTGGTGTGTCAGGTTACTGTGTTGTAGGAACACTAGAGAGAAGAAAGTAATCAAGGATCTGTTCATTTACAAGAAAAAACTTAAATTCTCAGGTGTAAAAGGTTGTACAAGAAAAAGCTATATAGTTTTTACTTTAACAGTCAAAAATGTACATGGACTAAAAATTTGAATTTTTGAGATTATAAAGTAGAAAAAGTTAAAATCCAACCACTGCTTTCAGTTTAGTTTTAGTTTGCATAAATGTTGCTTAATACTGTTCTAAATTTACGATTTTGAAAGCTTGAAGTTTTTGAGTTTACAGCTTTTTGCACTCAGAAATTTCACACTTTTTCTTGTAAATTTCCAGCTTTTTCAACTCTGAAATTCTGTTTGTTTTCTTGTAATATACGACTTTATAATCTCAAGATTATGCCCCCCCCCATTTTTGACTTTTTTTTTTTTTTCAAAAAATACATTCTCTTCATTTTTTTTATCTTTTAGGTTTGCCCTCATACACTGTTGTGCATTATGTTTCTAATCATGATTTTTTTTTAAGAATATATGCACATCCTATTTTGACAGTGTCAGAGCAGAGAGGGTCCCCCGACGCCCTCTAGATCTTTGGCGCCCCCTTTAGGGGTGCCTGAACCTCAGGTTGTGAACCACTGGTCTACAAGGAGCTATTTAACTAAAGTTTGAAGACACTTTTGAGCTTTTGAGGGGCTAGTGCCTCACTGTTGTGGCCAGGGGTTTTAAATGAACAATTAAAATTCTTTATAATGCTGCTTTATGTAATGTTGGCGCCTTATTCAGATTCCTAATTTACATTTTGAAGGCCCAGACATTTTTCTCCATTTGTCTTATGTTTAAATCCCCTTTGCAAAAAAAACACACCTATTGGTTGATAAATATGTTTTATCGTAGTTTTCGGGAAATCTGGGATTTCGAGATTGAAATTCATTGTTTTAATGTGTTTATAAGGATCTGTCATCGTTTGATTGATATGAAGACATTTTCTGTCTTTTCTGAGGGACTTGGACCTTGCTTTTGGTCCTCCACAGGGACTTCTTTGGACAATCAGAATCTACTTTGATGCTGTTTTATTCACTGAAACGCTTATTTACATTCAAACACGTCTTCCTCACTGAAAGTCATTTAAATGTAGACCTCATATTTAAAGCACACCTTCAGTGACTTTATCTTGTTGTTTATCTTTTTGGAAAGAAATCTAGATTCAGCAGAAATGAGAGGCCAGCATTTTGATAATAGTTGAATTAAAAGTTTGCACCTCTGTGAACTTTAATGTGTAGAACCAGGGGGCTTTTATTTTGAAAGTAACAAGTCACAGTCTATAGCAGTCTTAGTTCCTTCCTGTTCTTTTTTTTCTCTTTTATGGAAAATGAAGCCGTTTTGAAATTGTTGTTTTTATTTTGACGATGAAAAAGAACATCTGCTCTAATTTCATGTGATCTCTTTTCAAACAAAAATCAAAAATTTCATTTTTAATGTCTGTTTCAGAACCATAAATCCAAAGACCAAAAGACTTTCTGAGTGTTTGTGAACGACGTTTGAATGTACACATGATAACTGGGAAACAGAGTTATGAGCGTTCTGGACGGTTTATGAAGGATGGAGATGTTTGACTGCAGAGCAAAGACGTGCTGCACACGTCTGTAAAGGTTTACAACAAATAATGTCATCCTGGTATGGAGACAATCCCCGACTATGGATCATCTGGAAGTTTAGTAATGATAAAACAGCCAATCTTCTGAATTCATCCTGAAAAAAGTGCAATTTCCACTCCCAAAAATCTCTTTCATGCTTGCATTGCACAACATCTGAGGAACATTTTTCTAGAATTAAATCTTGCTTTGCTTTTTCAGTTTCAGAATATTTTCTTCTCCCAGATTTTGCCACGACAGAAACAAAAAGTGATTTGTTTGTTTGATTTGCTTTGATTTATTTAGAGACTTCAATAAAATCCTTTTAAACAATATTTAAGTATCAGATTTTCTTTGTAAATGTTGTTTATTGATCTGATGTCTGGGTTAAGTCTTCTCAGTATTCATATGTAAACCAAAAAACATAAAAATATTGTCTTTAAAAACATGTCACTACAGTTTTGACAGGGATAACAACTTGTTTGAACATTAAATTTGAATTTAAATGAATCATAATCCATAAAAGATTCGAGGCCAGTTTACTTTTAGAGCATCATTTATAAAATATGAATCCTGGCCATTGATTGCTGTGTGTCTTCCCCCACTCTTTCTCTCCATGTTTCCTCTCTCTCTTCAGCTCTCCTATTAAAATAAGGGCACAAGATGTTAGAGTTCCAATATTTTACAATACAACATGAAAAAAGAGATAAAGAAAACAGCATTCAGCATTGACAAGAATAAAAACAACATTCTCCTCATAATGTCCATCATCCCTTTATGGCTCCCAGTGTTTTAGAGTTCTGAAGTCACACTTCATAGTCTCAGTCATAGATTAATGTATTTAAAAGGTAAGGTTGTGCAGTGTCTTTTTCATATTGCAGAGGGAATGAAGGATTTTTGCTGCTGTTTTTCCAGGCCACTGAGACTTTGTACTGTTTTCCTTATGACAGGAACTATTGAGCTGGGATTGTCAATAGTAGTGAATGATTTCTATAATCAGCTTCAGAATCAATCAATAAGCAAAAACTTGGAGCTCTGAAGCATGGCGGCTGCTGCTCAGTATGTCGATGTTTCCTTGGGGAAAATACTGAACTCCAGTTTTTTTCCCACTGCTTTTTTGGTGTTGGCGTTTCTGGTGATGGATACTCAATGCCTGGCTCTTGAGCTACATGTGGGTCTTCTGTGATGATTTGTGGCTCTTTTGTGATGATTTGTGGCTCTTTTGTGATGATTTGTGGCTCTTCTGTGATGATCTGTGGCTCTTCTGTGTCTTTATTTGAAATATTTTTCATCCAAAAAACCTTTAAAAAGTCAACTTTGAATTCAAGCTACATCAAGCTATTTGTTTTCCACTCTTGTGCATCTGGCTTCAATTATCAACCTTTTCTTGTCTGTATATTTCCATTGCCCTTATTCGCAATTTTTCCTTTTCTTTCCTTTTTTCCACTTTTAATCAATTTTTCTGCTTTTTAAGCCAATTTTAGCCACTTTTGGCCCATTTTATCCCGTTTTTGCCTGTTTTTTAATCTCAGTTTTTGCTAGTCTTGCTTTTTGTTCATTTTTTCTGCTTTTTTGCCATTTTTACTACTTCTCGCTCATTTAAAGTGCTGTTGGCCATTGGATGCCACTTTTTCCAATTTTTGCCATTGTAGCTGCTTTTTCCCATTTTAATCTTTTTACACTCACGTTTTTGGTGCTTTTTGACCATTCTTGCCACCTGTAACTATTTTTTGTCCCTTTCGTCACTTTTTCCATTTTTTTCCCCCAGTTTTTGCAATTTAATACCTATTTTTATTTTATTTATTTTGCCCCTTTTCACCTATTTTTGCCACTTCTTTGCTGCTTTTGACCATTTTTGCCACTTTTTAACACTTAGATTGTGGCTCTTGCAAAGGTACTTTTCAACAGTTTGGCTCATCGGTAGAGAAACACTGATGCAGGATAAGATGAGGAGTGTATTTCTGACCCAGACACTGATGAGATGACTTGAAGGTGGCAGTGAGGGGAGGCAGGATGGCATGGAGGAGCTGGACCTGAACACTGATGAGATGTAATGGAGGTAGCTGGGGTGGAGGAGGTTTGCAATTGTCGCACTGAAATGACTGACTGTGCAGGAGAGGAGAACAGATTTTAAAATATGAAATCAACAGGATGATAAGTTTGAGAGAGGTTGTGGCAGAATGGGATTGGCTCAGAGCTTAGGTGAGTGGACGACAATACCAGCTGTTCACTAGAGCAGAAAAATTGAGCAGGAAATGTTGCGGTAAAGTCAAACTGTACATATGCAGCTCATAGTTTTAGTTGCTCTTTTGAAGCCACAGTTAGACTGTCCATCTGAGGGTAATGGGGACACAGGTAAAGTTAGTAATGCCAGAAAAAAATGCAGTACTATAGAACTAAGGGAGGAGAAGGGGAAAATGAAGAAAACTACGATAGCTGAGGGTGAGAAATTTGCCAAAATACCAGATTTATTTCCCAAATAAACATCTAATTAGGTGTAGCAACAGGTAGCAGAGCTAAGTTGCTATTAACCTTTTGTATTATCATTTACTTTGCTGAAAAAAAACCTTTTAATGCTAACATGTTTTGAAAACAGGGCCAGTCAAGGCCGTTGTTTGATCCCAGTCTGTCACTGTTTGTTGCGGAGTCCTGTTCAGCCCGAAGGTCTTCTACCTTTTAGAAATGTTTCCATCTTAAGATGAGGCAGGGAGGTAGTTTTCAGTGTTACAGTCACTTTCTGACATTTCCATGTCACTCATGTGATTGTTGAAATCTGATTGGCTGAGTGGAGTGTGCTGTTTCTAACTGAAAAACAGGAACAAATTAAGTCCACTGATTATAATGATGAACAGAAATGGTAACACTTTATTTGAGTTGGCCTGGTTTAGTTACCTTGTGACTTTATAGTAGTAAGTGCAATTATCTAGAAATCAAAAGAAAAAGGTGGTAATTATGTTATAATAAGAGGGCATTTTACCAAGTAATTTACCTAGTTATAATGTATTAGTTATCAAATAATTCCTCTTTACAGTGTGGCAATTCTCTGGTACTTAGGTGGTATTTTACCCTAACCCTAACCCAGTGGTTCTCAACCTTGGTGTCCGGACCCCCTTGGGGGTCGTATGACACTCTGAGGGGGTCACAAGATGCCTTAAAATAACAAAGAATATTTTTTGAATTATCATTTTTTGACTTACTTTACACCAACTAGACCAAATGTCAACTGCTTTTCATCACTTTTTAACACCAATTTTGCCAATCTCAGAAAGTTTTTGCCTCTTAAAACACATTTTTGTCTATTTTAAATCCTTTCCATCACTTTTTTCTGCCTGTTTTTGCCACTTCTAAACTAATTCTTGCCACTTTCTGCCTATTGTTGCCTCTGTTGACCCATTATTCCCCAACCATTTATTGGCCATTTTAACCACAGTTAACCCATTTTTGCCCATTTATATCAAATTTTCATTCCACTTCACCTAATTTCCACCATTTTTTGCACTTAAAATCCATTTCAGCCACTTTTTGATCCTCTCTGACCACTTTTTGTGCCTGTTTTTGCCACTTTAACCAAAATGTGTCTTAAGAAATCTAATTTCACCACCTTTTCCACCATTTTTTTTCCATTGTAAACCAATTTTAGCTATTTTTAACCCATTTTAATTATGTTTTTGACAAAAGTAATTGTCATTTGAAGAAGGCTATTCACTACACATACAAATATTTGTTTCTTTGATAAAAGCAGTTATTATTCAGGTCGAATATAAAATATGGTTTTCACAGCTTAACTTCACAATGGACCATGGTTTTGCTGACCTCCATGGGCCCCAGTTTGGCTGGGTCCCAGAGATCTTTTTACCCTGTATGGACAGCCTCGTCTGCACTATTCTTGAATATGCACGGCTGTTCAACCACCTCCAGGTACAGTGAGGGGTCTCCTGTCCCTGCCGACTTTATTTTGGGGGTCATGGGCTGAAAAGGTCGTGAACCACTGCCCTAACCCCCTAACCTTAACCCTAAACTTTAATTGATAATTATTCAGGAAGGACTCACTTCAATTAGGTGGGCCAAAATTTTAACAAAAATACCTGGGAATTATCAAGCAACTTATACAGAAACTTATCATCTTACTTCTTATAAATTACATGGTAAAATACCACCTGATGACCAGAGAACTGCAAAAATATTAGCAGGGTTAGGGGGTTAGGGTTTGGTTAAAACATCATGTAATTACCATAGAGTTGACACAATATTACAATTAACTACTTGATAATTAAAACATTATTACTCGGTAAATGCTTTCTTAATATTAAAAAGTTATCACTTGGTTTAATGCTAACTTATCACAGTGTAATTACCACCATGTATTTGACTAATTACAAGTTAACTTCTCTAAATATAATTACTAGATAATTAGGACCCACTTAGATAAAGTGCTACCAGAAAATCTTAAAATATTTTTAAATTTCCCTGTCATAAATAATGTAATCAGTTTGTTGCTGAAATTTTCCATGACCCCTGGTGACCCGCCATAGGGGCAGGACCCCCAGTTTGAAAAACAGCACTCTAGCTGACATTTGTGTGTTTCTTGAATAACACTGTGCGGTATTCAGACTGCCTTTACACAAAAACAATACAGTTATCAACACAATGAACTCATTCCTCATGAGCACAGAGGGGAGGAGTGCATGATGGGATTGTGGGGCTGAAACAGTGATCTTTTTATTTAATTCAGTTTAACATACAGATCATAATTACATTGTTGTAACTGGAACCTTATGTTATAAATCATTTTTTAAAATTCAGCAGTGAGCAATAAAACATGCTGTTACGGCCACAGCCGCATCCCCCCCTTTGTTTAACTAATTACTTCTGTGGAGTGTCTGTGCATGTGTGTGTGAGTGGCTTGGGTGCTCTCTAGGCTGATTCCTGACACCTGTGCTGCTGGTGAAGGTGATCGGTGAGCAGCTGCAGCAGAACCAATCAGCCAATGAGAAGCAACACCAATCAGCCCAACCCTCATAAAAGTGTGGACTGCCAGCAGTTGAGGCGCAGCTTCACCTTAGTTTTGAGCTCGCCACTGTGCCTCTTTGTGTTTGATTGTTTAGTGTTTTGAATTTCTGTTAAGATTTTGTTTGAGGCACTCTTTTGATGCACTGGGCCAGGTTGTGGTTTAGTTAGGCACACACTCACATGTAGGTTTTGTTATTTGTTTAGTCACACTAGGTTTAGGGGTGCTGTTCTGTTGTTGTTAGATTTGGTTAGTTAGTGTAGTTAGTTAGGAGTTATGTTCAGTTTGTATCACCAGTTAGTTTTAAAACACTAGTTAGACACTATTTTATTTGGTTATTAGTTGAACAGCACTCATCGGTCCTTTCATTTTGCCTCACTTTTGTTAAGCACAGTTTTACTTTTGTAATAAATACCTTTAAATTACCAACTACATCTGGTTTTATGTTACTTCCTTTACCCACAACGAGCTGGTCGTAACATAATTGGGGGCTCGTCTGGGATCCATCCGTTAAAGGATGCCCGGTTATTTGTTAAAGTTATTTGTTATGAGGTAAGATTGTTCAAGTGTTTTGTGTGTGAGTGTGCAGCTAGTTCTTAGTGTTATATTGATTAGTGACTTTCAGGAAGTCTTTAGTGTGAACTCTCTTTGTGTATTTGCTTCGTTGGAGAGTCTTGGTTAAGTAACAGTCTACTTCAGTAAACATTCGATGAACCTGTAGTTTGAGAAAACAAATGTGTAGAGCTCTCATTAAGTTGGGAGCAGGTGGAACGGAGGATTAGTTGTGTCCTGGGTACCCTCACTCATCCACAGAGACGGCAGCCATGATGGAAGAGGGGCATGTACTCCACCCTGGTGATGGTCATCCTGCAGGAGAGACTGACAGCCGTATGCTGACGTGCTGTACGCCTGAAAGATTCTGGTTTTGTAGATGCAGCAAGTGGAGTTTTGCCTGACCTGAACCACCAAGCGGCTGCCAGAAATGCCAGCTCGAGTGAGGAAGCCAGTAACACTGAGAAGACCCTGAACCTGTCTGCTGGAGCCTGGTGGTCCCTGGGTGCTGTGACAAATCCAGTGCATCATCTTGACTCTGTGGGTGCAGGTACAATTCCTCCTTGACTACTTCAGGTCATAATTCATTCGATATTCAACATAACCCCTTGAATTTGTGCCAAACCATTTGGAGACAAATGTAGACTGCTTTTTGTGAGCTAATGGCTATTCGTGTTTTCGTGCTGCTACCTACCCAGTTTAGCAAGTCTGTGTTGAGTGTAATTTTGTTTTCTGTGTATTTTGTAACAAACCATTGGGTTTGTATTTTAAGGGGAGGGGTGTTACGGCCACAGCCGCATCCCCCCCTTTGTGTAACTAATTACTTCTGTGGAGTGTCTGTGCATGTGTGTGTGAGTGGCTTGGGTGCTCTCTAGGCTGATTCCTGACACCTGTGCTGCTGGTGAAGGTGATCGGTGAGCAGCTGCAGCAGAACCAATCAGCCAATGAGAAGCAACACCAATCAGCCCAACCCTCATAAAAGTGTGGACTGCCAGCAGTTGAGGCGCAGCTTCACCTTAGTTTTGAGCTCGCCACTGTGCCTCTTTGTGTTTGATTGTTTAGTGTTTTGAATTTCTGTTAAGATTCTGTTTGAGGCACTCTTTTGATGCACTGGGCCAGGTTGTAGTTTAGTTAGGCACACACTCACATGTAGGTTTTGTTATTTGTTTAGTCACACTAGGTTTAGGGGTGCTGTTCTGTTGTTGTTAGATTTGGTTAGTTAGTGTAGTTAGTTAGGAGTTATGTTCAGTTTGTATCACCAGTTAGTTTTAAAACACTGGTTAGACACTGTTTTATTTGGTTATTAGTTGAACAGCACTCATCGGTCCTTTCATTTTGCCTCACTTTTGTTAAGCACAGTTTTACTTTTGTAATAAATACCTTTAATTTACCAACTACATCTGGTTTTATGTTACTTCCTTTACCCACAATGAGCTGGTCGTAACACATGCCTTCACCAAAGGAAAGAAAAATGTCTTTGCTTTTGTCACAACAGCCACATCACAGACTTAAGCTTCTACTACGTAGCACATTGTTGGAAACAGGTCCGTAAAGTGTTTCACTAAACGCCTTTAAACTTTGTCTCATTGCAGAAGAAGTTGTTGCCGTCATGCCATTCCCACTAATTTTTCAAACTTTGGAACCCATTTTTATCAAAATGATGGGACTATTCTACCCAAAATCAAGCCTTGGAGTCAGGAATAAAGGGAAATACTTCCTTGGAAAAATGTAGCTGATGTGGCTACAGTCAATCAGAGTCTATGGAGTCAAACTTTTACCGTTTCAGTTGTGACACTTCTCAGCTATGGTGGTGTGAGCCTGTGCAGACACATGGGTTTGCACATGCTCACTGTTTTTTTTTTTGTTTTGTTTTTTGTACATGTCTTGAATGATTTTGGTGGTTTTTTTTAATATGATCTGTTTTTTATGTTCACTTCAGAGCACCTGTTTTTTTTTTATAGATTTTTAGATTTATTTCTGGCATTTTTTGCTCTTAATTAATGGGGCAGCTGAAGAGAGACGGGAAATGTGAGGGAGAAAGACAAGCACCAACCATGTGCCAAGACCAGGGATCAATCCCACAACCAGTGCGTCGAGTATCTGGGTGCTTGCTCTACCCTCTGAGCTACACAGAGCGCTTTTGTACAAACCCTATTTATGTAGAAAGTGCTCCATCAATAAATAAAGGTGAGCGTGACATGACACTGGGGGGAACATTCTTTTTTATAGATATATCTTTATTAATAATCTTAAAATTTCATAAATAGATGCTTTTTTCTTACCTCATTTTGAAATGTTAAGTAAATATACAGTCATGCAGAAGTTTTAGGCATGTAGGATGCTAAGGATTCATCACAAACCTTGATGTGCCACAACTCGAGGCTGGAGAGGTAGCGGGGGTGTCCAGAAGCAAGCATGACACATGTCAACACGCAAGTAAGTGTATCCTGGCAGCCAAGGTCAAGCTCCATGGCATCTCATTTGTCCAGGCTTCCTTCCTCCTGCTACTACACCTGAGGTCGCCAGTGGTTTCCAGGCCCTTGGGACATCCACAGCATGACCAGGGACTCATGGTAACCCTTCAACCTGCTCAGACAGTACCCTAGACCAGTGGTTCTCAACCTTTTCAGCCACAATCCAAAGAAATTCAAGAACAAATGAGAAACAAAGTAATAAAAATCTGTCAGTCCGGAAAAGGTTCATGACTGAACCGTTAGAAAGACACTGGGCAACAATGGCATAATGGGCAAAAACCACTGCTGACAAAAAGACCACAAAGGCTCGCCTCACATTTGCCAAGAAACATCTTGATGATCCACAAGACTTCTGGAGAAATATTCTGAGGACTGGCGTGACAAGAGTCGACTTGATAAAAAGAACATCATGCCAACAGTCAAACATGGTGGTGTCAGTGTGATGGTCTGGGGCTGCTTTGCTGCTTCAGGACCTGGACCACTTGCTGTGATTGATGGAACTGCTGTCTACCAGAAAATCCTGAAGGCCAACATCTGGCCATCAATTCTTACTTACAAGCTAAAGGGCTGTTGGGTTATGCAGCAGGACAACGACCCGAAATATACCAGCAAGTCCACCTCTGAATGGCTAAAAAGAAAAAAAAAAAAAATAAGGTTTTGGAGTGGTAAAGTCAAATTCCGGACCTAAATCCACTCATATTTTCTTAGATACCAGTAGGGGGGGCTCAAAAGAAAAAAGGTTGGGAACCACTGCCCTAGACTGTGCCTGCTTGCCACATCCAACCCTTACTCCACCCTTAAGGTGTGGACTTTATTGTTTTTTCCCATGCCCCTGGTAATATGCCAAGACATCCAGAGCAAGACCGGGGTTGTGTCAATTCTTCTGGCCTGATGTTGCCCTCAGGTGGCTTTATTGCCACACCTACGCCTGAAGTCAGTCTCAATTTTTGGCCCAAAAATGCCTTAAAAATGTTGCACAACACTGTATGTATTCATAAAAGATGATGAGACAAAATGTTAAACCCAGTTCAGTAGCCTGATTTAGGATTCAGGGCAGCAATAGAGACACATTAGAAAGTAACCTAAAGGTAATTATTCAGTATAAATGATGCTTACAAGTATATAGAATGTGATGGTTTCAAGAGCTAGTAGCAGAATACCTTTTAACATGTCATTTTTACATATTTATACCTATTTAAAAACTTTATTTGCTGTTATAGGAGCACAGATTGCATCAGGTCATTTGAGTGGTTCAAAACATGAACTTTGAAGAACAGGTATAAATGAAAAGTATGTCTGCCCTGTTATTTTCCAGGAGCTGTGGCATTTCTACCTGTGGCAAAGGCTGCTAGCTCCACCATGTGGGGAATAAAGTGAACTACAGGCCATCTGCCAAGGCTAGACCAGGCTGGCTTTTAAAAGGAGACACAAATGACAGTTTCCCTCTAGAGGTCAGTGAACTCAGTTTGGATATTCTTTATAAACAACACTGGTCATTATGATAGTCTACTGTAAACACTTTATGTGAGTAATTAAATTAAATTAATGCAGATTAATAGTTGAAGTGGAATAGAAATAAACCTGCAAGTCTGGTTTCAGACAGAAGGAGAAGACAATGGCTTTTATTTTGGATGTTTTTAACAAATGTAGACAAATATTATTATTATTATTATTATTATTATTTTTAGGGCAATGTTTTTTTATCCTTTGGGTGCCAATGAGGAGGACCACCAAGGAGAAGAAGAGGGGCTTTGTGTCCCTGACCACTTTTCTCCCCCAATTATAACCCGCCTACCTCCACCTCAGAGGGTCCAGAGAAAGCAAGGAGAGGCCCCTCATTCTCCTTTAACACAGACACAAAACAACCAACCACCATTCTACTGCAGAACATGTCAGCAGCTCCTGGCTGCACTTTTGATAGGATCTGCCTTTATGCAAAGAGAAAACTCCAGCACATGGTTATCCAACTACAGACTGCTATGAATGACCACTTAGGAAGGAAAAAATGCACAATTTTTAATAAGGTCTAGGGTTGGTGTTCAAGTTTTGTTTTTTGTGAGGGCTTTTATTTTGAAGGTAGGTTTTCTACTGACATGATAGGATATGAAGAGCCCAGCAGGTGGTCAGAGAGTCAACTGATTGAAGGAAAACTCATGGTACTTTAGCAACCAGCTGGAAGATGCACAAGGTATGCTTTATCTTTCAAATGCGTGGTATTCTGTGATTATTTTCCTTGTGTATGTATATCCATGTGCATGTATAGTTGTTGTAGTGTTGTCCATTGTTTCTAGGCCTGTAGGTTTGCCTGTGCATTTTGATGAGTTTACCAACTTATTGATCACTAGTAATTAGGCCTTTTAATGTTTTGTATTTACTTGTTTGTATATAGATTTGATTGTTGTATGTTTTCACTGTTGTTTTTAACAGATAATTGTGTAAATGTATCTTTTGTAAGTCCTTTAGTTGATTGGAAATAGATGACATTTTGCTTGGGTTATGTTTAATTATTCAGCTTTCTAATGTCCTTTTTTAATTTTCTGTTTCCCACAGCTCTTACAGTGTGTTTTAGACAATTTGCACTGCCTTAAAGGAAAATAAAAAGGTTTCTTAAACCATCAGTTTGAGAGTCTTCCATTGCTCCGGCTGGGGATGCTTCAACAATTTAGGCCTTCATTAACCTTCTGGCATCACTCTGGACATTTCTGGGTGAATTTTTCACCATCATTTTTTTTGAAAAGTTTGTCTGTGTCGCTGATTTTTTTGTAGAAAGATTTTTCTTGATTATTTTTGAGATTCTAATTTCAGTTTTTTAATGGACCTATACACCATAACGAGCCACTGGGGACAAAATGTTCCACTTGGAAAAACATTTATTAGAAATGACAGACATTTTGCTTTCTTTGAATGATGATTTTTATGAACTTTTGTCCTGACAAAAACCATTTAATGGTCAGTTATTTACAAGAGCTGAATCCTTTGAATGCCAAAAAAAATCACAATCAAAAGTATTGTCCATATAATAAAAAGGGGTGGGTACTTTTTCTAAATTACAGTCTAGGACAGGGGTGTCAAACTCACGGCCCAGGGGCTAACTTCGACTTCATAATCCCATAGTTTGACCTTCTGACTCACAAATTAACAATATGTATCATATTTTGACTTTTTAAACTTATGATTTTGACTTTCTGATATATTTGACTTTTAAAAACACATTTTTTTCCAATTTCAATTTTTTGTAAGACTTCTTTGTCTACAACTGGCTCACTAGGGGAGTAAAATCCTTCAGTGCACAACAATTTTAGATTGCGTCAAAAATAGTTTTGTTGCTAATCTTTCAAAATCCCACAGCAACCTGAGAACTTTTTTTTTTTTTTTTTTTTTTTAGAAAATAACATTTTTTTTTTTTTTTTTTCCATCAAAACATTGTGTAATCAAGCCAGCATTTAAAGGGTTAAAATCCCCCAAATATTCAAATATCTGGCAGTTTTAGTTGGAGCTTAAAAAGTAAAAAGAAAAAATATTTTAATATATTATTGAAATGAATGTTTGTCACAGTAGATTTTTTACTTTTGCTAAAATTAAGCTGAATTTTTCTTTATTCAGCTGAAATCTCCTGGACTCCTGAGGTACTAAATGATCAGTTACAGCCTAGCTTATAACAAAGATTATGGTCTGAAGTTTCTTAAGATTATAATATCTTTTTTATGAAGTCAATAGCTGTCTTTGACTTGGCACTTACACAGTGGAAATTGACCAGATTTTTTATTCTAGTCAATTCACTGGGGATTACAGGATGGAAAAATATCAAGATATACATTTAAATAACAAGATAGTTTTGAAACAGTGACATTAATAAATAAATATAAACAAGAAAATTATACGACTGATAATTAGGCTATAATTAATTCTGAAATGATGTTTATTAATAACTTGATGGGTGTCTCATATTTCTACTTTTCATTTGAAAATGTATCAACAAGTCGGGATTTTGATGTTTTATTCTTTAAGTTAATTTATTTCATCAGAAATTGAGCCTAAATATTAAGCTGTTATAAATGCAAACAACACTGGTAATGTAAGGACGTTCATGGTTTCCATACAGGGGCGGACTGGGGGGAAAAGTGGCCCGGGAGTCACTGACAGACCGGCCCATTTAATGCATGGTACTGGGGAGCCAGCCAGCTGGCAGCATACGTTTCATTTCACTTGATGAAAAAATCTATGCTTTAGTGTTTGTTTGTTTTGGGCTTTTTTGTGCATTTATTAGAGAAAGGACAGTGGACAGAATTGGAAACAGGGAAGAGACATGCAGGAAATAGTGCCACGGGCTGGATTCGAACCGGGGTCGCCTGCGCACCTTAACCACTCGACTACCAGCGCGCCCATGCTTTGGTGTTTTGACTGTAACTCATACAATTATCAATAACCTGAAGAACCCAATTGAATAGCCAACCAAAAATGGCAGATTCTTATGCAGTGATTTTAATGCCTACAGGTCAGTGATTCAATAATAGCTATAATGACCCATCAATTTGCCAGGCTGTTGGACATTGGAAATACACTGACTATCTATACCCTGAATAAACCACTAGAGGGCAACATAATTACAACAAGAAGCCATTTTAAAAGACATTTGATTTAAAAAAAGATTAGCAAATATAACTACAACTGCATAAAAACTTAACCCAGAGCATTTATGAAAATGAAATCTAAACTGAAAATAGTAAACTGACATTTGAAAACTAAAAACTTGAAAGGTGAAGGACATTCACTTGATTCTTCTTACTTAAGCACCTTTCCTCTGCTTTTTTAGTCCTTACCAATAAACAAGCTAGTAAGTCAGTCAGTCAGTGCCAGTCTGTCTCCAACTATCCCCCTCTTGATTGTGTGGTATAAAAGTGAGGGATGCAAGGTGCATTGAAACTCAACAACATAACAGTATACAGAGTTCTCGTCCATGTGTTGCTTATGAAGGCTTATGTTGACAATGGGGCAGGGGTAGAAAGTGACTGATTACATTTACTCAAATTACTGTAATTGAGTAGCTTTTTGTGTACTTGTACTTTTTTGTGTAGGTTTTAAAATCAATATTACGTAAGAATTTTTTGAGTGAAGTATTGTACTTAATGACATTTCAAAAAGCATCAAATACTGAGTTCAGAAAATAAACACTAAAAGACAAAAGGAGGTCCAAGCTTTCAGTCAACAACATGAAAATGACCAATCGTTTGGCTTTCACATCACATGATGGTCAGTACATGTACATAGCAGAGAATGATTCCATATTTCTTCTCTAAACAGCTGCTGCATTGTACTTTAGGTTAGGTCAAACATTATATCAAAAAACCTGGTTGGAGGTCCACACTTTCTTCATCTTATTGCACATTAAGGACAGGTCCTATTTCACTGTGAAAGCTTCTTGGCAATCAAAAGTAGCTACTCAGTACTCAGTATTTTGAGTAAATTTTAAATGACTTACTTTTTACTTTTACTTGAGTAGATTTATAGAACAGTACTTTTACTTCTACCCTAGTAAATTTTAACCAGAGTAACTGTACTGTACTTGGTTACAACAGTCTGGTACTTTTCCACCTCTGCAATGGGGCCACAGTCCTCTCTGGAGTCCCCTCTGGAACATTTATGCTGGTCTATCTGGATGAGAGACAAGAAATATGGTTTACACATTATTGAAGTTATCAGCAAAATATAAAGATGGCAGTATTAAGGTTTAGTGCACTAGTTAGTACATATGGCTAAAAAAGCAAACAAGCCAAACAAGCATCATGGTCATTAACCTCACCATTATCATAGTGGTGCTTTGTATGGGTTCTTGAGGCCTTTCTGCCAGTTGCTCTCCTGTTTTGCCCTTGGTGTCATCATCATTTCTGCTGTGAGGCCTCTCTCCATCCACCACATCTGGATCATCTTCAGTTGAAGTAAGAGATTGGTGTTGTTAATCATGCTAGTTCATCAGTGCAACAACACTATCAGTAAACATTAATAGGTTAGTTTATATCAGTATGTACATGAGATGAGGTCAGGATATCGCACTTTATTAAGCCTTGCACATACACACCAGGGCAGCACAAATTCTGTTTGCTTTTCTATTAATAGTATCATTATTATTATTATTATTATTTTATTAATTGTTCATCATCATCCCAATATTAACTTGCCAACACAGCCTGAACCAAGATAAATAAGAAAGTTCATTAAAACGTGGTAACAAATTATAATATGCACTGCAAACTCAAAAATCATCAGGTGAGAAAAGGCGTGATGACTCACAGTGTATGCCTGCCTATAGGTTAAAAGCCAGTTGCAAGATGAGAGGGAGAGAAATGATCTATATAAATCTATTTGGAGAAACAAAAACGATCTAATTATAGATTCTAAGTATTCCATTACACCTGATGTTCCCTGTACTTGTCATAGACATAATAGGTGTTTTTATTTAAAGTTGATCAGACCCACAATCAGTACCTTGATTTAACTCCAGTAAGTAATCAATATCATGTTCATGCTTTCAGCTTTATAACAAAACCCATTTCATGTAGATTGGTTCAGGATTAGGCAACGTAGGGCAGATTTTACAGGCGAAGTGAGCTTATTTATATTAAGCGTTTGCTAATCCCGCCCGTTCCAAGATGGCAGACCGGCAGACGCAGAGGCTACGTTTAACAGCCGTGGATGCGTCATCTACGTAGGGATGGCCGTCGGCCCACCGGGGAAATCCCTGGAAATCCCCGGCTTCCCCACGTCAATCCGCCTCTGACTAAGGACATTCATGGTTCCCATAGCAACAACAGAAATGGACGTAGACGTAAGGTTTCATACTTGTGATTGGTGGAAATGAATTCTGAAACGCTAGTTCCATTCCGAGGGTATAAATACAAGCTGAGATCAACATTCGTCCTTTTTCACCAAGAATCTTTGGAGAGGTATGTGTTTATTCTGAGCTAGCAAGCTAGGCTAAAAGTTAGCTTAAGCTAGCGAAGCTCGGTCATTTTATATTTTCGTCAGTTTTGTGAATAAATATATCTTGTTGAGTTTGAAAAATGATTTCAGTGCCTTTGTTGTCAGAAATATTGTAAGGTTTATTTAAAACAAAAAAAAAGTGAAACGGGTTGTGGTTGAGAAACGTTAGCTTTGGTTTTGAAACCTGAAAGATTTTAAATCAAATTTGAAGGTATGAGATTTTCTTAATGCTGTAAAATCTAAAGAAATATGAGTAGTTTAGTTTTTAGTAGCTTGGACGACTGTGTTTGCTGCTACAGAGGAAACTGCCAGACATAATTTCATTGTGTTTTTTTTTTTTTTTTTTTTACAATGCAATGACAATATAGGACTATCTATCTATCTATCTATCTATCTATCTATCTATCTATCCAGTAAAGAGAGACAAAAACAACGTTATGTGTTATGTTATCAAAATAGAATAAAATCTGATTTTTTTCACACATTAATGCATTGATATGTTAAAATATATATGTAGAAAAACAAGCCATTTTAAAATATTTTAGAGTGAAATGTACGTTGCCATTACCACTTAATGTGTCAAACACAGTTGATATTTCATTATTTATATTGTAGCCCATAGAATGCGTCTAGAAATGATTTGTGGGGGACCACTGAAACAAAGACAAACAGATTTAAACAACTTAATTACATATTTTGATGTTTTATATGCACAGTTTTGACATTTATATTATATTATGACCTTTTACATTCATGATTTTGAATTTAATCTCCTATTTTGACCTGTTAGACTCACAATTTAGACTTCATTTGTCATATTTTGACCTTCTAAGATCATGATTTTGACTTTTATCTCATACTCTGAACTTTTAAACTCACAACTCTGAATTGAATTGTATATTTTGACCTTTAAAATATATGATTTTGACTTTAATCTCATATTTTGATCTTGTAAATTCACAATCTTGACTTGATATGTCATATTTTGACCTTTTAGAATCATGATTTTGACATTTATCTCACAGTGAACTTTTAAACAATCAACTTTGAAATAAATCACATATTTTGACCTTTAAAACGTAGGATTTTGACTTTAATCAGATATTTTGACCGTATAGGCTTATAGGACTTTTTTTGTCATATTTTGACTTTTTGAAATCAAGATTTTGACTTATCTCCCACTCTGAACTTTTAAACTCACAATTTTGATATTAATCACATATTTTGACCGTTAAAACGAAGGATTTTGAATTTAATATCATTATGACCTTAGTCTTAGTCTTAGTCTCACAATTTGGACTTAATTTGTCATATTTTGACTTTCAAGGGTTAGCTATGATTTTGACAATAATCACATATCTTGACCTTTCAGTCTCATGATTTTGAAATTTGGCCTAGCTTAACTCTTTGTTTAACCTTTGAAACTCATGATTTAGAATTTTATCAAACATTTTGACCTTTGACACTTACATTTTTTTGTTTATTTGTCATATTTTGACACTTTATACATATGATTTTGAATTTAATCTCATAAACTGAACTTTTAAACTCACACCTCAGGATTTAATCACATATTTATATCTTTTATTGTGACCTTTTTTGACCTGTGATTTTCACATTTATCTCATTTTTTGACCTTTTAGACTGTTGATTTTGATGCTTATCTCTTATAATGTTACCATTTTAAACTCCTGATTTTGACATTTATCTGATATTATTACCATTATAAAATCATGGTTTTGACATTGGTGTCATATGACCATTTACGCTCACAATTTTTATGTTTATTTTGTATAAAGTAAATTTTGTGGCTCTTGATTTTGACTTTTATCTCATATTTCAACATTATAAAGTTAAATATTTAGAATTTTGTCTTATTTTTGACCTTTTAAACTTGTGATTCAGAATTTAATCACATATTTCAGCCTGTTAAACTGACAAATTTGACTTCATCTGTCATATTTTGACCTTTGAATTTCACAACTTTAAATTTGATCGAACATTTTGACCTTGTTAGATGTAAATTTTGGAGTTTATGCCATATTTTGACCTTTAAAATGTATGGTTTTGACTTTAATCTCATATAATTACCTTGAGACACAAATTTTGACTCTTATGTCATACTCTTAACTTTGGCATCACAGCTTTGAATGTAATTACATGTTTTGATCCTGTTGATGCACAATTTTGCCATCTCATATTTTGGCCTTTAAAACGTATGATTTTGACTTTTATCTCATATTTCGACCTTTAAGACTCATGATTTTGAATATGGACTCATTGTTTGACCTTTAAAACTCATGATTTTGACTTTATTCACAAATTTTGATATTTAGAACTCACAATTTTGAGTTTGTCATATTTTAACCCTTTGGACTCATGATTTTAACTTTAATCTCATACTCTGAACTCTTGAACTCAAAACTTTGAATCTAATCACATATTTCGACCTTGTGGATGCACAATTTTGAATTTTATGTCATATTTTGACCTTTTAAATGTACAATTTTTTTCTTTAAACTCTTATTTTGACCTTTCAAACTCATGAATTTTACTTTGATCTCATATTTTAACCTTTTAAACTCATATCAAACTTCTGTTTGATATGATAATATTGTTATGATGTTAATTTCTTTGATATCCTTCATGCTTTATTAATTATAGCTTCATTGCAGATGTCGTCCCAACTTGTCTCTGAAATTTTCCATCCTGATCAAAATGAGATGCTCAAATAATGATTCTAAATATGTTATGAAAATTTTAAAATTGTTTTGCAGTTTTACTGATACAACATAGTGAATTTATCTTTCAGAACACTGAAGCGAGAGAGAAAGATCACCGAACAGTGGACACTACTGGATAAATAACCAACACCAACGAAGGAGAGAGTGAAGCTGAGGAGCTGAGTCAATCGCTCAATAGAAAGAGTGACTCGAGCTGAGAGTGACAAAGGAGGAGGAGGGAGGCGATGGAGAAAGTGAAGGAGGAGGAGATGGAGAGACAGGTAAGTATGGCAAAGAGTTGGAAGGAGGAGAGAGGAAGGCAGGAGAGTGAGAGAGGAGAGAGATTGAGGAGGATATATGGAAAGGGGATGCACAGAGAGAGACAAAGGAGCAGGAGGGAGATGGTAGGACAGGAGTCAGAGGAGAGGCAAAGGAAAGAGAGACAGGAGAGGGAGGAGGGTGAAGGACAGAAGCAGGAAGAGAGGGAGAGGCAGGAGAGGATGGGCAGGAGAAGGAGGCAACAGGAAAGGATGGGACAGATGCAGGAGGACAGACAGGAGCAGGTAGTAAGAGAGGACAGAGAGAGACAGGAGGTGATAAGAGAAGACTCACAACCCCGGAGGGGCATCATTTCTAGACTTAAGCTCTGCTACATGGAACACAGCAGAAACAAGATCATGACAGCTGTGTCCAAGGCCAAGGAGAAGAGTGAGATGCTTCAAAGGAAACAGGAAGCTTTAGAGAAGAAGATCAGTCAGAAGAAGGAGCAGGGACTTAAGAAGAGAAATGAAGAGGGAGGAGACGTTCAGAAGACAGAGGGAAAGGGGGAGCAGAGGGAAAGGCAGGAGAATGGGAGACAGGAGCATGAGCAGAGGGAAAGAGAAGAGAAGAGGAGACAGGAGCAGGGAGAAAAAGAGAGAAAGGAGATAATGAGAGATGACTGTCAACCCCGGAGGGGCATCATTTCCAGACTTAAGCTCTGCTACATGGAACACAGCAGAAACAAGATCATGAAAGCTGTGTCCAAGAGCAAGGAGAAGAGTGAGATGCTTCAAAGGAAACAGGAAGTTTTAGAGAAGAAGATCAGTCAGAAGAAGGAGCAGGGACTTAAGAAGAGAAATGAAGAGGGAGGAGACGTTCAGAAGACAGAGGGAAAGGGGGAGCAGAGGGAAAGGCAGGAGAATGGGAGACAGGAGCGTGAGCAGAGGGAAAGAGAAGAGAAGAGGCAACAGGAGAAGAGGGGGAGAGAGGATCCAAAGGAAAGGGAGGTGAGGAGGGGACCAGAGCAGAGGGAAAGAGGGGAGAGGGTGTTACAGTTAAAGAGGGAAAGAAAGGAGAGGGTAATACAGGAGCAGAGGGAAAGAGAAGAGAGCAGGACACAGGAGCAAAGCAAAAGAGAGGAGAGAGTGATACAGGAGCAGCAGGAAGGAGAGTTGAGAAGGGGACAGGAGGAAAGAGAGGAGAGGGAGGGACAGAAAAAGAAGCAAGGGGATGGGAAGGAGAGCAAGAGAAAGGAGCGGGAGGTGAAAGAGATAGAGGAGTGTATAGATAGATTTTTACAGGAAGACATAGAGAGTTTGGAGCAGGAGGAGAGACACGAGCAGATAGAGAGAGAGAGCAAGGAGCAGACAGAGAGGGTGGCCCCTAAGTCTATAATGATAGTTGGAAAGAAGAGGGAGCAAGGGCAGGAAAAAAAGGTGACATGGCGGGAGGAGATAGAGACAGTTAAGTATGTAGATAAGTATATAGAATACTTAGAGATTTGGGAGCAGGAGGAGCAGAAGCAAAGAGAAAGAGCAGAGAGGGTGTTACAGCAGAAGAGGGAAAGAGAGGCAAGGTTAGTACAGAAGCAGATGGAAAGGCAGAGGTGGAGACAGGAGCAAAGGGAAAGAGAAGAGATGCTGATACAGGAGCAGTTGGAAAGAGAGGTGAGGAGGAGAGAGGAGCAGAGGGACAGAAAAGAGGGAAAGAAACAGCAGCAGAGAAAAAGAGAGAAAGGGAGGAGACAGGAGCAGAGGGGAAAGGGGGAGAGTGTGAGAACGGAGCAGGAGGAAAGAGAGGAGAGAAGGAAACAGGACAAAGATGGGAAGAAAAGGGAGAAGAGGGGGATACAGGAGCAGATAGAGAGGGAGAGTGAGGAGCAGACAGAGAGGCAGATGACTGAGAGGATACAGACAGTTCAAACGAAGGGGGACGAACAGCAGAACAAAGAAGTGACATGGCAGGAGATGAGAGAGGATAAAGATAGAATGTTACAGGAAGACATAGAGAGTTCGAGGCAGGAGGAGAGACAGAAGCAGAGGGAAGGAGAGGAGAAGGTGAGACAGGAAAAGGAGCGAAGGAAAAGAGAGGAGAGAGAAAGAAAGGAGCAGGAGGAGAAAGAGATACAGGAGTATATAGATAGTATGTTACAGGGAGACTTAGAGGGTTGGGAGCAGGAGGAGAGGCCTGAGCAGGAGCGAAGGGAAAGAGAAGAGAGAGAAAGAAAGGAGCGGGAGGAGATGGAGCTAGAGGAGTATATAGATAGAATGTTAGAGGAAGACTTAGAGGGTTGGGAGCAGGAGGAGAAGCCTGAACAGGAGCAAAGAGAAAGAATAGTGAGAAGGAGACAGGACCAAGTCCAGGAGAAAAGACAGGAGAAGGGCAGACAGGAGCAGATAGAGAGGGAGAGCAAGAAGAAGACAGAGTGGGAGGCCTCTAAGTCGATACTGATGGTTGGAAGGAAGAGGGAGCAAGGGCAGAAAAAAAAAGTGACATGGCGGGAGGAAATAGAGACAGTTAAGTATGTAGATAAGTATATAGCATACTTGAAGGGTTGGGAGCAGGAGGAGATGTATGAGCAGGAGCAAAGGGAAAGAAAGGAGGGAGAAAGACAGGAGCATAGGGAAAGAGATAAGAGAGAGACAAAGGAGTGTGAGGAGAAGGAGATAGAGGAGTATACACATAGTATGTTACAGGAAGACTTTGAGGGTTGGGAGCAGGAGGAGAGGCTTGAGCAGGAACAAAGGGAAAGACAAGAGAGAAGGAGACAGGACCAAGACCAGGAGAATAGACAGGAGAAGGGGAGACAGGAGCAGATAGAAAGGGAGGCCCCTAAGTCTATACTGATAGTTGGAAAGAAGAGGGAGCAAGGGCAGAAAAAAAAGGTGACATGGCGGGAGGAGATAGAGACAGTCAAGTATGTAGATAAGTATATAGAATACTTAGAGATTTGGGAGCAGGATGAGCAGAAGCAAAGAGAAAGAGCGGAGAGGGTGTTACAGCGGAAGAGGGAAAGAGAGGCAAGGTTAGTACAGAAGCAGATGGAAAGGCAGAGGTGGAGACAGGAGCAAAGGGAAAGAGAAGAGATGCTGATACAGGAGCAGTTGGAAAGAGAGGTGAGGAGGAGAGAGGAACAGAGGGACAGAAAAGAGGGAAAGAGACAGGAGCAGAGAGAAAGAGAGGAGAGAAGGAGACAGGACAAAGATGGGAAGAAAAGAGAGAAGAGGGGGATACAGGAGCAGATAGAGAGGGAGAGCGAGGAGCAGACAGAGAGGGAGACCACTAGGTCAATACTTATGGTTGGAAAGAAGAAAAAGCAACAGCAGACAAAAAGTGACATGGCGGGAGGAGATAGAGACAGAAGAGTTTATAGAGAGTATGGACTATATAGACAGTTGGGTGCAGGAGGAGAGACAGGAGCAGGAGCAAAGGGAAAGAACAGAGGGGGAGATAAAGGAGAAGAGGGAAAGAGTGGAGAGGGAGAAATACAAGGCAGAACAAAGGAAAATAGAGGGGAGGGAGGAACAGAAGTAACTGAAAAACTGATGTCTGAGGACAGGTAAAGGCTTGACCAGGAGGTGAGAGAGACACAGGGAATGGAGAGTAGGAGTGGGAGAGAGAGAGAGAGAGACAGGAACAGGTAGAGATGGGGAAGGAGGAGAATATAGAGTGTTATAGGAGCAGACAGAGAGGGGGAGCGAGGAGCAGACTGTAAGGGATACAAATGAATGGATACAGATAGTTAGAAAGGTGAGGGAGCAATGGCAGAAACAATAAGACACTTGGAAGGAGGCTGGAGAGACAAGGGAAAACAACAGACAGGAGCCGAAGGAGACAGAGACAGAGGAGTATATAGATAAAATCTTACAGGAAGACATAGAGAGGAGAGACGGGCAAAGGGAAAGCGAGAAGGAGGGACATTATCTTTTGGATTATAGAAGAAAATGATTGTCGAGTGTAAAATTTAAGAATAGAATAAAAGTAAAGTACTAATAAAGCTAATAAAAGTAAGTTTAAAGTTATTTGTCCTCCGATGAAGGGGGTAGGTGGGGGGGTTAGAATATAAAATATAACAATTGTCTAGTTTAATAATTAAAAATGAGAATAAAGGTAGTTTTAAAATTTCAAAAATATATATTTTTAGATCTTTTCACTTAAGTAAAGTTATTTGTCCTCCTTTGGGGGGGGGTGGTGGTGGGGTTAGAATATAAAAGATAAATATTGTCTGATTAAATAACTGAAAATTAGAATAAAGGTAGTTTTAAAATTTCAAAAACATATTTTTAGACTTTTTCACTTAAATAAAGTTATTTGTCCTCCGATGAGGGTGGGTGGTGGTGGGGTTAGAATATAAAAGATAACGAGAAAGTAGTTTCAAACATAAAAAATCTTATATCAGTGTGTTTTCACTAGAATAAAGTTATTTGTCCTCCGATGAGAGGGGGTGGTGGCGGGGTTAGAATATAAAATATTACGATTGTGTAGTTTAATAATTTAAAATTAGAATAAAGGTAGTTTTAAAATAAAAAGCAAAAAAACATATTTTTAGATTTTTTTCACTTAAATAAAGTTATTTGTCCTCCGATGAGGGGGGGTGGTGGCTGGGTTAGAATATAAAAGATAATGATTGTCTAATTTAACAATTGAACATCAGAATAAAGGTAGTTTTAAAACTTCAAAAAATTTATATTTTCAGATTTTTTCACATGAATAAAATTATTTGTCCTCCAACGAGGAAGGTGGTGGAGTGTTAAGATGGCAACATACACTAATTGTATAGTTTAACAATTTACAAAATAGAATTAAAATAGTTTCAAACATAAAAAATGTTATATTATTGTATGTTTTCGCTAGAATAAAGTTATTTGTCCTCCAATGAGGGGGGTGGTAGTGGGGTTTGAATATAAAATATAACTAATGCCTTTTTAAATGATTAAAAATTAGAATAAAGGTAGTTTTAAAATTTCCAAAACATATATTTTTAGATGTTTTCACTCAAATTAAGTTATTTGTCCTCCGATGAGGGGGGGTGGTGGTGGGGTTAGAATATAAAATATTACGATTGTGTAGTTTAATAATTTAAAATTAGAATAAAGGTAGTTTTAAAATAAAAAGCAAAAAAACATATTTTTAGATTTTTTTCACTTAAATAAAGTTATTTGTCCTCCGATGAGGGGGGGTGGTGGCTGGGTTAGAATATAAAAGATAATGATTGTCTAATTTAACAATTGAACATCAGAATAAAGGTAGTTTTAAAACTTCAAAAAATTTATATTTTCAGATTTTTTCACATGAATAAAATTATTTGTCCTCCAACGAGGAAGGTGGTGGAGTGTTAAGATGGCAACATACACTAATTGTATAGTTTAACAATTTACAAAATAGAATTAAAATAGTTTCAAACATAAAAAATGTTATATTATTGTATGTTTTCGCTAGAATAAAGTTATTTGTCCTCCAATGAGGGGGGTGGTAGTGGGGTTTGAATATAAAATATAACTAATGCCTTTTTAAATGATTAAAAATTAGAATAAAGGTAGTTTTAAAATTTCCAAAACATATATTTTTAGATGTTTTCACTCAAATTAAGTTATTTGTCCTCCGATGAGGGGGGGTGGTGGTGGGGTTAGAATATAAAATATTACGATTGTGTAGTTTAATAATTTAAAATTAGAATAAAGGTAGTTTTAAAATAAAAAGCAAAAAAACATATTTTTAGATTTTTTTCACTTAAATAAAGTTATTTGTCCTCCGATGAGGGGTGGTGGTGGCTGGGTTAGAATATAAAAGATAATGATTGTCTAATTTAACAATTGAACATCAGAATAAAGGTAGTTTTAAAACTTCAAAAACATATATTTTCAGATTTTTTCACATGAATAAAATTATTTGTCCTCCAACGAGGAAGGTGGTGGAGTGTTAAGATGGCAACATACACTAATTGTATAGTTAAACAATTTACAAAATAGAATTAAAGTAGTTTCAAACATAAAAAATGTTATATTATTGTATGTTTTTGCTAGAATAAAGTTATATGTCCTCCAATGAGGGGGGTGGTAGTGGGGTTTGAATATAAAATATAACTAATGCCTTTTTAAATGATTAAAAATTAGAATAAAGGTAGTTTTAAAATTTCCAAAACATATATTTTTAGATGTTTTCACTTAAATTAAGTTATTTGTCCTCCGATGAGGGGGGGTGGTGGTGGGGTTAGAATATAAAATATTACGATTGTGTAGTTTAATAATTAAAAATAAGAATAAAGGTAGTTTTAAAATAAAAAGCAAAAAAACATATTTTTAGATTTTTTTCACTTGAATAAAGTTATTTGTCCTCCGATGAGAGGGGGTGGTGGCGGGGTTAGAATATAAAATATTACGATTGTGTAGTTTAATAATTAAAAATTAGAATAAAGGTAGTTTTAAAATAAAAAGCAATGGTGGGTTTAGATAATAAAACATAATTGTTGTCCAGTTAAATAATCAAAAAATCAGAAGAAAGGTAGTTTTAAAATTTGAAAAACATATAATTTTAGATTTTCACTTAAAGTTATTTGTCCTCTGCTGAGGGGTGGTGGTGGCGGGGTTAGAACATAAAAGATAACGATTGTCCATCCATCCATTGTCTATACCCCTTGTTCCGTTCGGGGGGGGGGGGGGGGGGGGCAGGATCCTATCCCAGCTGTCATTTCGGTGAGAGGTGCGGTACACCCTGAACTGGTCGCCAGTCAATCGCAGGACTGACATATAGAGACAGACAACACATAGAGACAGACAACCAGGCACGCTCACATTCACACCTACGGCCAATTTAGAGTGATCAATCAACCTAATCAGCAGTTTTTGGTGGTGGGAGGAAGCTGGAGTACCCAGAGAGATAGAAGATAGATAGATAGAATAAAAGTATTGTTAAAAATAAAAAAAACATATATTGTTACATTTTTCACTAAAATAAAGGTATTTTTCCTCTGATGAGGGGGGTTGGTGGCGGGCTTAGAATATATCAAAGATAATGATTGTCTAGTTTAATTATTCAAAGATGGACCAAAAGTAGTTTTAAAAGTTAAAAAACATATATTAATGAATTTTTTCACTTACATAAAGTTCTTTGTCCTCTGATGAGGGGGAGGTTTGTTGCAGGTTTAGATGACAACACAAACTAATTGTCAAGTTTAACAAATAAAAAAATAGAATAAAATTAGTTTTGAGCATTATAACAATGTTTATTAGCATATTTTTTTACTAGAATAAAGTCATTTATCCTTTGATGAAGGCGTGTGGCAGGTTTAGATTATAAAAGCTAATGGTTTGTTTAGTTTAAAAATTAAAAAGTTGAATTAATGTAGTTTTAAACTTATAAGAAAGTAAAATATTTTTAGAATAAAAGTAGTTTTTATAAAATTTAAACACGCATATTCATGTATTTTATTTTCTAAAATGAAGTTATTTATCCTCCAATGAGGGTGGTGGTGGTGATGTTTAGATTATAAAAGACAAAGATTGTCTAGTTCACTATTCATAAAAGAGAAAAAAATTAATTTAAAAAAATTAAAAAACAAAAATCAAATTTTTTACTCACCTAATGGTTGTCTATTTTAACAATTTAAAAATTGAATAAAAGTACTTTAAAAAAGTACTTTAAAAAAAATGTTTATATTGTATTTTTTCACTAGAATAAAGTTGTCTGTCCTCCAATTTGGGTGGTGCTTGCAAGTTTAGATTATAAAAGATGATTGTGTAGTTTAACAGTTGAGTGTTAAGTGTCCTTCTGTTGGAGTTCTGCTTTTTTGTCGTTGAAGTTTTAAATACAAAGAATCAAGAGGACAGACAGGAATCACATTGAGGTGAGATAAAACAAATACCTGAAAGCCAAAGGTGAGTATGTCTTTATTATTAACCAGTGAATTTTATTTAACATGCTGTCATTGAGAGAATTTGTGTCCTCTCCAGGTCATTGATACTAAGCAGAACACAGGGTTCAGGTCCAGAGGTTCAGGTCCTGAAGAACCAGCTGTGAGAGATGGAGAGGATGATTTACTGATAAGGAGGTAATGAATCTTTGATACAGCCCAGTCTGGTTTGATAAGGTATTAAGTGGACTCCACAGTTTAAATCTCTTTGGGGTTTGTCTGTTCTCTTCAGAGATCGGAAACCTGTTGGAGAATTTGGGGATACTTGCACTGTTGTTTCAAAGGCACTTGCATTATTTATTGTTTCTGGCTTAATGTGTCCTTCACAAATAGAAGAGATGGACACGATTTTTTTTTTTTTAATCTGAGATTTTCATGAGACACTGATTATGTCAGCCTGTTACTATTCAGGGTTGTTGTGGATCCTTAAATTCTCTTAAAATTTTCTAAGTTGGACTTAAGACCACAAAATGTCTTAAAGGGTTATTCTCATGAAATATTGCTTTCAGAGATTACAAACATGAAAATTTTACAAAGACATAACTAAGAAACATAAAGATCAGGGGCAAGAGTTTTAAAACAAATATTGCTAGTTTATCACATTTCACCCAACTAGTCCATGAATATTCTTATCACAGCAACAATCCCACATTAATATATTTTTTTGATTTACAGATTTTTCTCATTACCACAACAGCCTCTGTGATCTGCAACCTGTTTTGTCCTGCTGTTTCATTAAAACCTGGTATTTTTCAAAGTCACAGTATTAAACTGAAGTAAAAAAAACGTATTTATATTATGACCATAGATGAAAAGTCAAATTGATATTTCATATTAATTAATTAATCTTATAATCACTGATGAGACACACATTTCAGAAATGAAGCTGATGGTTGTGATAATGAGTATCAGTACGACTGAACTTACATAGAAATTTTCAAAGTCATACTTAATGGAGCCCTGCATGATCAGACAAGTTCACCTTGTTGGATAGATATTTGTATCTCATATGTTTATTGATCTAAAAAATCTCATTAGATATCTGCATTTTGAGTACTATGAGTTTATAAACCCAACAGGAGGCTGCCATGTTTTGGTCCACACTGGTAGTGTGAAATCACAGCAGAGTTTGCGTTAACCGAAAATTCTCCGTCATTGACGTATTTTTTTGAAGGATGACGAGGACGAGCCTGCATTTCAGCGCAGACACAGAGACCAATGCGTAGACCTTTTCCATTTTGCACACATGGACTATCAAGGAGGTTGTTAAATCTATTAAAAACCTTGTAGCCAGTGGGCTCTCTCACTGACCTCGACATTGTAAATTAGTGAAAGCGCGTCGGTCTCCATGCTGACAGCGCACTGAGAGGGTAATGCAGGTGTCTCAGTGCATCACAGAGGAATGCAGGTCGGTGTGCAGAGTGTTAAGGCTTTTGCACAATGAGTCCATTTTATGTTGTTCTTATCATGTCTGCACACTGACGCCGAAACTGTCAGGTTTTGTCGTTCTGTTTTTTCAGAACAGGTTCGATTTTAAAGAAAATTTCAAATCAGTCCAAGTCATTTCAATGGGTGATTGATGATTCAAAATAAATTAGTTCCTGCTGCTTCCAACTTGCTTGCTCACCTCCACCCAGCCCCCCCCCCGCACTGAAACCTCATTTTAAACTGAAGCTTGCTCATTTATTCAGTGGATATCAACCATGGAAATATAACAGAGACACTACTAATAAAGTCATATTGAATTATATTATACTACAGAAATTAAAGAGAAAATTATAATGACGGATTGCAAAATGGTATGACCGAATTTTTACAACCCTTTCCATCAATATGACAAACAACAAAAAAGTCCAGTGCAACCTCTGTGCCACAGCGCCACAGTGCTCCTCCTCCTCACCATTCAGACTGGCAGCCAGTGTTAGGGCTGCATCTCAGAGACGCTGGACGTCTCACGCATACCTTTTCCTTAAACCACAGGCAGTTATTAGTCAAACTGGACAGGAAAATGATAAATACAGAGCCATATTTACCCTGTTATAGCAATATGTACATCCACATGGTTAGAATATGTTTAAAATCAGTTTCTTGATGAACCAGATGAAGGCCCCAAGCTAAAATGTGTTTGTTTAATAAATTTGTTCCCTAAACTTCTACTATTTATGAAGCTTTTTGTTTCCACACAGTTGGAAATGCTGCAGGTAAAGATAAACACAGTACAAAAACACTTTTGGTTTGTGCTTTTCAGAGTAAAAGCCCACTTTTACAATTCTTTGGAGAAACTCCCTTTGTTTTTACACGGTGCTTTTATTTTGAAAATTTACCAACATGTTCCCACTATACACTGAATCCAGTTACTTGTAGGGAGGTCAAACTTAGGAACGACAGAGCTTTGACAGCAGGGAGACGAAACGAACACGCAGCAAAATCAACTCAAATTTACTCAGAATGCAGATTTCCAGAATATCTAGTGAGTTGTTTAGTTCAGTATACATAGAAGAGACACAAATATACAGCCAACAAGATGAACTTGATTTAAAAAAAAAATCACATGCTTCTAGTCAGCTCATTACCTTATGATGGATGTGACAACAGCGTCAACAAGAGTGTGAGGAATGAACAGTTTTGATTTTCCCATATTAAAAAACTAACATGTTTCATAGAACATGTATTAAGAAATGTACCCACAAACTTTATATCTTAAAAATATCAATGAATTAACCACAAGTTCTCCATAAGTGGTTTTGTCAGAGGCACTGGAGCCAGAAGAGTGTCTCTTCCTGTTGGATGAGAACACTTTTTCACCAGCGCCAGGAGCTGGCTGCATTTCACAGCCTAGTTCAGGAGTTGCGATTTGTTGATGGGACTTGTTAACCAATTTCTTCAGGCTGTCCCAGGAACAGTTTGATGTTCAAAGTTCAAAATATGCTTTAATGGCATGAGTGGTTGACACCTTTGTTGCCAAAGCAGAGTACATCAAAAACAACTATTAATAATTAATAATAATATAATGTATAATATGATAATATATAAATTATAATATATTGATGCTGTTCTTGCCATTGTGTGTCATGTGACAGGATACCTCATGCATGTATTTTATACATATGAACATGTAATTCAGCTGCAATCCTTCTTGGGCTCTGCTGGGGGCAGAGTGCATGTTTGGGTCCTTGTTTCCAGGTTTTGGATATTCCAACAGGTGATGGGGCAACAGCCTCACATGTAGAAGCCTGTGTGAAAGCAACCTGCATCCTCCAGAGACTTCTGAGGTCAACAGAAACCCAACCTCCATCCCCTGAAGAATCAGTACCCAAGGGTGTCTTGGATCCAACAAGTCCACCAGATTACTAATGCAGCCAAAGGAGAGGTTCACCTCGTATTTCAACTTTTAGGCTGCCGAGCCACCCTGGAGGCTTTTAGTTGTGACCAACCCTACAGTATTTCACAAACAAAAGGCCCTTTTCAGGGCCACTGAACTCTATAAAGAGCAATTCCCATAAGCTTAATCCCAGGACTCTTAATGATCTATCTATCTATCTATCTATCTATCTATCTATCTATCTATCTATCTATCTATCTATCTATCTGTCTGTCTGTCTGTCTGTCTGTCTGTCTGTCTTTCTGTCTGTCAATTGATTGATTGATTGATTGAGTGATAGTGCTTGTTAAATGAAAGTTATTTTCTGGCAGACTGTGACTATTCAGTTGTCATCAGAGTAACCAGCGTCTGTTGAGTGGTCATCAGAGCAACTCTGTGACTGTCAAGTGGTCGTCAAAGTAACTCTGTGACTGTTGAGGGGGTCATCAGAGTGACTCTGTGACTGTTGAGTGGTCATTAAAAGTAACTCTGTGACTGTTCAGTGGTCATGAGTAACTCTGTGACTGTTGAGTGGTCATCAGAGGGACTCTTTGACTGTTGAGTGGTCATCAGATTGACTCTGACTGTTGAGTGGTCATGAGTGTAACTCTGTGACTGTTGAGTGTTCATCAGAGGACCTGTGTGACTTTTGAGTGGTCGTCAGAGTGACTCTGTGACTGTCTAGTGGTCATGAGTGTAACTCTGTGACTATTGGGTGGTCATCAGACTGACTCTGTGACTGTTGAGTGGTCAGCAGATTGACTCTGTGACTGTAAAGAGGTTATCAGTGTGACTCTCCGACTGTCAAGTGGTCATCAGGGAAACTCTGACTGTTGAGTGGTCATCAGAGTAACTGTGACTGTAAAGTGGTCATCAGAGTAACTCTTTGACTTTTAAGTGTTCATCAGAGTAACTCTGTGTCTGCTGAGTGGTCTTAAGAGTGACTCTGTGACTGTTGAGTGGGTAGCGGAGTAACCACTGACTGTTGAGTGGTCATCAGTTTGACGCTGACTGTTGACTGGTCATAATAGAGACTGTGACTTTTGAATGGTCATCAGATAAACTGTGACTGTTGAGTTGTCATTAGTGTAAATCTGTGACTGTTGAGTTGTCATGAGTGTAACTCTGTGACTGTTGAGTGATCATCAGAGTAACTTTGACTTTTGAATGGTCATCAGAAAAACTCTGATTGTTGAGTGGTCATCAGAGTGACTCTTTGCCTGTTGAGTGCTTATCAGAGGACCTCGGTGACTGTTGAGTGGTCATCAGAGTAACTTTGAATTTTGAATGGTCATCAGAAGAACTCTGACTGTTGAGTGGTCATCAGTGTTACTCTGTGACTGGTGAGTCATCATCAGAGTGACTCCGTGACTGTTGAGTTGTCATCAGTTTGACTCTGTTGAGTGGTCATTAAAGTAACTCTGTTGAGTTTTCATCAGAGGAACTCTGTGACTGTTGCGTGGTCATGAGTGACTCTGCAACTGTTGAATGGTCATGAGTGACTGTTGAATGGTCATCAGAGTGAAGCTGTGACTGTTGAGTGGTCATCAGAGTGACTCTGTGTTTGTTGAGTGGTCATCAGAGTGACTCTGTGACTGTAAAGTGGTCATCAATGTGACTGTAACTTTTGAGTGGTCATCAGAGTGACTCTGTGTTTGTTGAGTGGTCATCAGAGTGACTCTGTGACTGTAAAGTGGTTATCAATGTGACTGTAACTGTTGAGTGGTCATCAGAGTGACTCTGTGACTGTTGAGTGTTTATCAGAGTGACTGTGTTTGTTGAGTGGTCATCAGAGTGACTCTGTGACTGTAAAGTGGTTATCAATGTGACTGTGACTGTTGAGTGGTCATCAGAGTAACTCTTTGACTTTTGAGTGTTCATCAGAGGAACTGTGTGACTGTTGAGTGGTCGTCAGAGTGACTCTGTGACTGTTTAGTGGTCATGAGTGTAGCTCTGTGACTATTGGGTGGTCATCAGAGTGACTCTGTGACTGTAAAGTGGTTATCAATGTGACTGTAACTGTTGAGTGGTCATCATAGTGACTCTGCAACTGTTGAGTGGTCATCAGATTGACTGTAACTGTTGAGTGGTAATGAATGTACCTCTGTGACTGCATACTGGTCATCAGATTGACTCTGTGACTGTTGAGTAGTCATGCGTGTAACTCTGTGACTGTTGAATGGTCATCAGATTGACTCTGTAACAGTTGAGTGTTCATCAGAGGAACTATGTGACAGTGGAATGCTCATCAGAGTGACTCTGTGATTTTCGAGTGGTCATCAGAGTAACTGTGACTGTTTAATGGTCATCAGAGTAACTCTTTGATTTTTGAGTGTTCATCAAAGTAACTCTGTGTCTGCTGAGTGGTCTTCAGAGTGACTCTGTAACTGTTGAGTGGTCAGCAGAGTAACCACTAACTCTTGTGTGGTCATCAGAGAAACGCTGATTGTTGAGGGCTCATCATAGTGACTATGTGACTGTGACTGTTGAGTGGTCATTAAAAGTAACTCTGTGAATGTTGACTGGTCATTAGAGTATTTCTGTGACTTTTGAGTGATCATCAGAGCGACTTTTTGACTGTTGAGTGCTCATCAGTGTGACTCTGTGACTGGTGAGTCATCATCAGAGTGACTCGGTGACTGTTGAGTGGTCATCAGAGATCCTCTGTGACTGTTGAGTGGTCATGAGTTTAACTCTGTGGCTGTAAAGAGGTTAGCAGTTTGACTCTGTGATTGTTGAGTGGTCATAAAGGTAACTCTGTGACTGTTGAGTGGTCATCAGCTTGACTGTGACTGTTGAGTGGTCAAGAGTGTAACTCTTTGACTTTTGAGTGGTCATCGGAGGACCTCTGACTGTTGAGTGGTCATCAGAGTAATTCTTTGACTTTTAAGTGTTCATCAGAGTATCTCTGTGTCTGCTGAGTGGTCTTAAGATTGACTCTGTGACTGTTGAGTGGTAAGCAGCGTAACCGCTGACTGCTGAGTGGTAATCATAGTAATGCTGACTGTTGAGTGGTCATAATAGAGACTGTGACTGTGGAATGATCATCAGGGTGACTCTGTGACTATTGAGTGGTCATTGGATTGACTCTGTGGTTGTTGAGTGGTCATCAGATTGACTCTGTGACTGTTAAGTGGTTACCAGTGTGACTCTGTGACTGTTGAGTGGTCATCAGAGTAACTCTGTGTTTGTTGAGTGGTCATCAGAGTGACTGTGACTGTTGAGTGGTCATTGGATTGACTCTGTGGTTGTTGAGTGGTCATCAGATTGACTCTGTGACTGTTAAGTGGTTACCAGTGTGACTCTGTGACTGTTGAGTGGTCATCAGAGTAACTCTGTGTTTGTTGAGTGGTCATCAGAGTGACTGTGACTGTTGAATGGTCATCAGGGTGACTGTGACTGTTGAGTGGTCATTAAAAGTAACTCTGTGAATGTTGACTGGTCATCAGAGTATCTCTGTGACTTTTGAGTGATCATCAGAGTGACTCTTTGTTGAGTCCTCACCTGAGTGACTCTATGACTGGTGAGTTGTCATCAAGGTGACTCGGTGACTGTTTAGTGGTCACCAGAGTGACAGTGACTGTTGAATGGTTGTCAGAGTAACTCTGTGACTGTTGAGTGGTCATCTGAGATACTCTGTGTCTGTTGAATGGTCATCAGATAAACTCTGTGACTGTTGAGTGGTCATCAGATTGACTCTGTGAATGTTGAGTGGTCGTCAGAGTAACTGTGACTGATGAGTGGTCATCAATTTGACTGTGACTGTTGGGTGGTCATCAGACTGACTCTGACTGTTAGGTGGTCATGAGTCTTACACTGTGACTGTTGAGTGGTCTTTAGATTGACTCTGTAACTGGTGAATTGTCATGAGTGTAACTCTGTGACTGTTGAGTGGTCATCAGAGTGACTCTGTGACTGTCTAGTTGTCTTGAGTGCAACTCTATGACTATTGGGTGGTCATCAGATTGACTCTTTGACTGTTGGGTGCTCATCAGAATGACTCTTTGACTGTTGAGTAGTCATCAGAGGAACGCTGACTGTTGAGTGGTCATCATAGTGACCATGTGACTGTTGAGTGGTCATCATATTGACTGTGACTGTTGAGTGGTCATCAGAGTAACTCTGTGTTTGTTGAGTGGTCATCAGATTGACTATGTGACTGTTGAGTGGTCATAAAAGTAACTCTGTGACTGTTGAGTGGGCATCAGATTGACTATGTGACTGTTGAGTGGTCATGAGTGTAACTCTGTGACTATTCACTGGTCATCAGATTGACTCTGTGACTGCTGAGTTGTCATGAGTGTAATTCTGTGACTGTTGAATGGTCATCAGATTGATTGTGTCACTGTTGAGTGGTCATCAGAGTAACTCTATGAATGTTGACTGGTCATCAGAGTAACTTTTTGACTGTAGAATGGTCATCAGATTGACTCTGTGACTGTTAAGTGGT